>NC_057797.1:115169927-115173040 GCF_018294505.1 Triticum aestivum | reverse complement strand
AAAGGCTTATGGCGAAGAACTTCGTCGTTCTTGACACCGGCTCCCGGCAAGATCGTTGCCGGAAAGGCTTATGGCGAAGAACTTCGTCGTTCTTGACACCGGCTCCCGGCAAGATCGTTGCCGGAAAGGCTTATGGCGAAGAACTTCGTCGTTCTTGACACCGAAAAGATTGGCCCTAAGGGCGCTGCCAGCCCCCGGGCCATAACTGCGTTCAAACATAGCAAGTGATTAGCATCCGAAGTGCACTTAACTCGCTTGCGAATTTTGACTTCTGCTACATATTCCCTATGCCTGCTGGAATGCTTTCCGGTGCGTATGATCCAGCCGGCAGCGCTTGAGGGAACGGGCCCTTAGCGGCTATTCGGGAACGTCGCCTCCCGGAAAGGTTTACCTTCTTGGTTCTAGCGCAACCGCACAAGTTGCCGAGCGGACTCGAGGCAACATGGAGCGCAACTAGCCCCGAGAAGGCTCCTCGGCATACACGTCTATGCAGAAATCTCAAATAAATAGTGCATGCTATCTTCCTGTTCAACCTCTCTTTGCACGTCCACCCTACGCTTTCTAGGGAAACTTGCCGGTGCAGGCACCCTTGCCGCGAGCGCTGAGTGCGGAACTTCAGCAGCCTGCTGGCGGGGTCGCTACCGACAAGCAATCTTGTCGCAACTAGTTGCAGCTCACTTAGGTTGTTGAGCGGGCTCGAAAAAAAGTAAGGGCGCTAGCGGATCACTTAAGTTGCTGAGCGGACTCGAAGCAAAGTAAGGTCGCTAGCAGCTCACTTAAGTTGTTGAGCGGACTCGAAACAAAGTAAGGGCGCAACTAGCTACGAGTTGATTCCTTCGCGCACAGGTTTTCCGTACAAAGAACAAGATCTCCGAGGCGGATAACTTTATATAGAAAGGAAATATCTAAAGTTTCGCATGACTTAGCTTTTCTGTTGCCGCACTGGCGCCGTTCTTTCGCTCGCCCGCTCCTTAGGAGCCATGACGACAAAGATTTAGCTTGCGTGCACGCCGGATCGGGTTCGCACAATCTCGACGCCCCCTACCTGGCGTGCCAGAGATGTCGGGGGGTGCTAATTCCACCAACACCTATGGGGACAGGGCCCCTTTCGGTTCGGTGGGAGGCGGAGAGCGCACAAAGAGCGGATCGAGGTGGTGCACGCGGGGGGGATTTACCCAGCTTCGGGCCGCACGGATGCGTAAAACCCTACTGCTGCTTGTTTGTGTGTATTGAATCTTTGCTTAGGAGCGATTGACACTACCAGACTGAGCGTGGGAGTGTTTCTGGTGTCTCCCATGAGCCGAACTGGCCAAACCTCTTCTACGTTGCGCTTGGGCCTCCTTTTATACTTTCAAGGGGTCACCGACAGGTGGCAACGTAGACTAGAAGGGTAAAAATGGAAAAGGATGCGGTAGGTGCAGCTACCGCTACTGTGGATACAGTGCGCCCTACCTAACTCTGACGGCAGGGGACAAGGGCATTAAATGCCTGTCTGAGTCTCCCAAACAGTGCAAAAGGTGTCCGTTAGGAGTGCCACCGTTTGCCACGATGGGCTTCTCTTCGTCTCCGCTTGCCACCATGTACCCCTAGCTGCACGGCCTCCTGCCACGTGTGCTTGGGAGAGTCCCAGAGCGACACGTTAGCAGGTGTGCTGGAGCGCGGGCACGAAGTGGGGGTTTCCCGCGGCAAGCTCCTTGCCGCGGCCGTCGTCTTGTCGCGTCCGGAAGCTTGTCGCTCGCCGGATCTTGCCGGGACGCAGGGCGCGTCGCGGCAAGCTTTCTTGGTATGCCTTGAGTAGCCTTCCCGGCAAGCTCCTCTTGCCGGGGTCTTGTCTCTTCCCGGCAAGATCCTATTGCCGGGGCCTTGGTAGTCCTTCCTGGCAAGCTCCTCTTGCCGGGGCCTTGGTTGGCCCTCCCGGCAAGCTCCTCTTTCCGGGGCCTTGGTTGGCCCTCCCGACAAGCTCCTCTTGCCGGGACCTTGGTTTGAGTACTTTGTCCTTGAAGACCGAGGGGTGCTGCAACTGCCCGTGCACGAGTTCGGGATACTAGGGTACCCCTACTCTAGTACACCGACACCAGGGCCCGAGTGCCATGATTTCAGATATGAACCTATTATGTTTCCACGAATATATATGAGTTCTTGATCCTATTTTGCAAGTCAATAGTCACCTACTATGTGTTATGATCCGGTAACCCCAAAGTGACAATAATCGAGACCACTCCCGGTGATGATCGTAGTTTTTAGGAGTTCATGTATTCACTAAGTGTTAATGCTTTGGTCCGGTACTGTGTTAAAAGGAGGCCTTAATATCCCTTAGTTTCCAATAGGACCCCGATGCCACGGGAGGGTAGGACAAAAGATGTCATGCAAGTTCTTTTCCATAAGCACGTATGGCTATATTCGGAATACATGCCTACATTACATTGATGAACTGGAGCTAGTTCTATGTCACCCTATGTTATAAATGTTGCAGGAGGAATCACATCCGACATAATTATCCATCACTGATCCAATGCCTACGAGCTTTTCAAATATTGATCTTTGCTTAGTTACTTTTCCGTTGCCACTGTTACAATCACTACAAAACTGCTACCGCTACTTTTGCCACTGTTACTTTTACTTCCATATTACTTTGCTACTAAATACTTTGCTGCAGATATTAGGTCTTTCAGGTGTGGTTGAATTGACAATCAACTGTTAATACTTGAGAATATTCTTTGGATCCCCTTGTGTTGAATCAATAAATTTGGGTTGAATACTCTACCCTTGAAAACTGTTGCAATCCCCTATACCTGTGGGTTATCACTGGCAGCCATGAGGCGTCGCACTGAAGCCTGCCAGCGTAAGATCGACCGCACCATGGGTGGCATGCCGGTTGTAGGCGAACCTTGCCGACTGAGCATGGTTTAGCAGCGCGGCACAGCTGTCGCCAGCATGCTGGGAGCCAGACGCCCAGTCTATGCCACCCCAATGGAGAACCTGCACGCCGCCCAGGCAGCGGCACACGAACTCGAGAACCTGGAGGGTGATGAGCAGCCCGACCAGATGGCGCACCTCCAGCAGCTCCTCAACGCGGCAACTGCGCAGCAGGAAGCGGACCGCCGCATGATGGA
>NC_057797.1:115147715-115169689 GCF_018294505.1 Triticum aestivum | reverse complement strand
CATGGAGCGACCTCCCAGTCCCCAACAAGTGAAGCTCGCGGTCAGCGAGGCCAAGAGCCGGTTGCTAGCTGCAGTCTGCACACACGTATCACGATTGTGCGCGACCAAGATGGCCGCCCACTTGCAGAAGAACGGCGGGACGATCGTCCGCTTCCCCCTCGCACGGAGAGGCGCGCTTCCCCTCCGCCTGTTGATCACCCGACTCTCGGAGGCCGGTTAGGCCCCCGTGAAGGAGTCGTAGAGAACAACAAGTGCCACCGGATCGAGTGACTTGCTCAGTCCCTGGCCATAGAAGAAGAAGATGCAATCGGCCCGGCCTGCTTCGGCACCCGCATTCGCGATGAGCCCTTACCCAAAGGGTTCTTGCTCCCTCGAGATACTCCCAAGTACAGCGGCTCCATGAAGACGGAGGACTGGTTGGTCGACTTCTCCACGGCCGTCAGCATAGCGAACGACAACAAGCGCATTGCCGTGAAGTATGTTCCGCTCATGCTCCAGGGCATGGCCCGAACATGGCTGAACAGCCTCAAACCCTACAACATCAACAACTGGCTGGACTTCGCCGATGTGTTCATCTGCAATTTCACCAGCACATACAAGCGGCCACCCAAGCCTCGCCAACTCTCCATGTGCATCCAAGGCCTAACTGAGTCTACCCGTGACTACCTGACACGCTGGGCCGAGTTGTGCAACTCCTGCGAAGGGGTGCATGAGGTGTAGGCCATCAAGTAATTCACCGCCGGGTGCAGAGAGGGCACGTTGCTCAAGCACCGGCTCTTGTGTGACGAGCCAACCACCCTAGACGAGCTCCTGATCATGGCAGACAAGTACGCCATGATAACCCACAAGTGTAGGGGGTTGTTTGTAGCCTTCTTCGATAAATAAAAGTGTCGAACCCAACGAGGAGCTAAAGGTAGAACAAATATTCCCTCAAGTTCTATCGACCACCGATACAACTCTACGCACACTTGACGATTGCTTTACCTAGAACAAGTATGAAACTATTTTGCAAGAATAAAACTACAAGTACTTTGCGAGAATAAAACTATGACTAAAATGCAAGGTAGTAAAAGTAGATAGATTTTGTCAACAAGAAAGTCATTTGTCCATAGGCAATTGATAACAAGTACCAGTAATCATTCTTGTAATTCTATATGAGGGAGAGGCATGTGCTAACATACTTTCTCCACTTGGATCATATGAACTTATGGTTGGACCCCTAGCAAGCATCCGCAACTACTAAAGATCATTAAGGTCGTGAAACCCAACCATAACATTAAGTATCATGTCCTCTTTATCCCATACGCCATAACCCACTTATCTGCATTTAGGCTGCTGTCACCCCCGCAACACTGACAATAGGCAAACCAAGAACATACTGCAACACCCTATAGCGGGGGCCCCTCATGTTTGTCCAAGATGGATGGCACCGTAGGACAACACCATAAATAAAATATACAATCATACCAACCAAGATCACGATTAACCCACGAGACAAAATGGATCTACTCAAACATCATAGGATAGCCAAATATCATTGGGAAATAATATATGGAGTTGAGCACCATGTTTAAGAAGAGATTACATCAGGGAGAAGAGGTGCTACACCGCTGCATAGAGGGGTAGAAAGTTGGTGTTAACGGTAGCAAGATTGTTGATGCAGATCGCCGTCACGATCCTTGCCCCGGTGGCACTCCGGTGCCGCCGTGAGAGAGGGGGAGAGAGCCCCCTCCTTCTTCTTCTTCCTTGCCCCCATAGATGGGAGGAGAGTTCCCCCTCTGCTTCATGGCCTCCATGGTGGTGGAGGGGCAGGAGCCCCTTCGAGATTGGATCTCCCTCTCCGTTCTCTTCTGTTTCACGTTCCCAGATCTGGCCCTTCATGATTTCTTGAATTTCAGGAGATCTGTAACTCTGATTGCACTGAAATGTTTACACGATTTTTTCCATAAATTTTCTTTCTTACATCAGAAGAAGGACCCCAACCGTCTTACGGGATGGGCACAAGACACCTGGGCGCGCCCTAGTGGGTTGTGGAGGTCGTGGGCCGCCGTTAGCATTGATTCCAAATCCCAATAATCACATATATTCCAAAATAGTTCTCCGTAAATTTTTAGCGTGTTTGGACTTTGTTTGATATGGATTTTCTGTGAAACAAAAAACATGCAACAAACAGGAATTGGCACCGGGCACTGGATCAATAAGTTAGTCCAAATAAATCATATAAAATGTTACCAAAAGTTTATAAAACTTGTATAATATTGGCATGAAACAATAAAAAATTATAGAGACAACGGAGACGTATCAACATCCCCAAGCTTAATTCCTGCTCGTCCTCGAGTAGGTAAATGATAAAAAAGATAATTTTTGATGTGGATTGCTACCTTGCATAAACTTGATCATATATCTAATGATGGCATGAATATTAAGACATAAGTGATTCAAAGCAATAGCCTATAATTTGACATAAAGACATTAATACTCAGGTAACCCAACAAACAATCATGTCTTTCAAAATATCAATGCTAAAGAAAGTCATCCCTACAAAATCATATAGTCTTGTCATGCTCTGTCTTCTTAACACAAAGTATTTATCATGCACAACCCCGATGACAAGCCGAGCAATTGGTTCATACTTTTGAACATGCTTCAGTTTTTTCAACCCTCATGCAATACATGAGCGCAAGCCATGGATATAGCACTATGGGTGGAATAGAGTATGATGATAGGAGTAAATATAGAGTAGACAAAAAGTAAGGTCTCATATCGATGCGGCTAACCAACGAGCTATGGAGATGCCCATCAATTGATATCAATGCGAGGAGTAGGGATTTCCATGCAACAGATGCACTAAGAGCTATAAGTGTATGAAAGCCCAATATGAAACTAAGTGGGTGTGCATCTAATCCTATAATGAAAAATTCCCACTAGTATATGAAAGTGACAACATAGGAGACTCTCCATATGAAAAACATGGTGCTACTTTTAAGCACAAGTGTGGAACTAGCATGCCTGATACGTCCATTTTGCATCATGCTTTTATACCAATATTTATTGCATTATGGGCTGTTATTACACATTATGTCACAATACTTATGCCTATTCTCTCTTATTATACAGGGTTTACATGAAGAGGGAGAATCCCGGCAGCTGGAATTCTGGGCTAGAAAAGGAGCAAATATTAGAGACCTATTCTGTGCAACTCCAAAAGTCCAGAAACTCCACGGGAGTTATTTTCAGAATATATAAAAAATATTGGGCGAAGGAAGTACCAGAGGAGGGCCACAGACCATCCACGAGGGTGGGGGCGCGCCCTAACCCCCTGGGCACGCCCCCTGCCTCGCGGGCCCCCTAGCAGGCCTTCGGTGCCCATCTTCTGCTATATGAGGTCTTTTGTCTGAAAATAATCATAAGCAAGCTCACGGGATGAAACTCCACCGCCACGAGGCGGAACCTTGGCGGAACCAATCTAGGGCTCCAGCGGAGCTGTTCTACCGGGGAAACTTCCCTCTGAGAGGGGGAAATCACCACCATTGTCATCACCATCGGTCCTCTCATCGGGAGGGGGTCAATCTCCATCAACGTATTCACCAGCACCATCTCATCTCAAACCCTAGTTCATCTCTTGTATCCAATCTTTGTCCCCAAACCTCAGATTGGTACCTGTGGGTTGCTAGTAGTGTTGATTACTCCTTGTAGATGATGCTAGTTGGTTTACTTGGTGGAAGATCATATGTTCAGATCCTTTATGCATATTAATACCCCTCTGGTTATGAACTTGAATATGATTTGTGAGTAGTTACGTTTGGACATGGGAGAAGTCTTGCTATAAGTAGTCATGTGAATTTGGTATTCGTTAGATATTTTGATGAGATGTATGTTGTCTTTTCTCTAGTGGTGTCATGTGAACATCAACTACATGACACTTCACCATTGTTTTGGCTAGGGGAAGGCATTGGGAAGTAATAAGTAGATGATGGGTTGCTAGAGTGACAGAAGCTTAAACCCTAGTTTATGAGTTGCTTCGTAAGGGGCTAATTTGGATCCATATGTTTCATGCTATGGTTAGGCTTACCTTAATACTTATTTTGTAGTTGCGGATGCTTTCAATAGGGGGTTAATCATGACTGGGATGTTTGTCCAAGGAAGGGCAGTACCCAAGCACCGGTCCACCCACATATCAACTTATCAAAGTACCGAACGTGAATCATATGAACGTGATGAAAACTAGCTTGACGATAATTCCCATGTGTCCTCGGGAGTGCTTTCCTTTATATAAGAGTTTGTCTAGGCTTTTCCTTTGCTACAAAAATATTGGGCCATCTTGCTGCACCTTATTTACTTTTATTACTTGTTACCCGCTACAAATTACCTTATCACAAAACTATCTGTTACTGACAATTTCAGTGCTTGTAGAGAATACCTTACTGAAAACTGCTTATCATTTCCTTCCGCTCCTTGTTGGGTTTGACACTCTTACTTATTAAAAGGACTAGATAGATCCCCTATACTTGTGGATCATCAAGACTCTTTTCTGGCTCCGTTTCTGGGGAGTGAAGCGCCTTTGGTAGGTGGAATTCGGTAAGGAAAAATTTATATAGTGTGCTGAAATTTACTGTCACTTGTTACTATGGAACATAATCTTTTGAGGGGCTTGTTCTGGGTATCTTCACCCCAACCAGTAGAGGAAAGAATTGCTCCTCAACCTACTGAACCTACTGGAAATGTTTACTTTGAAATTCCTTCGGGTATGATAGAGAAACTGCTAGCTAATCCTTTCACTGGTGATGGAACATTACGTCCCGATTTGCACCTAATCTATGTGGATGAAGTTTGTGGAATATTTAAGCTTGCAGGTATGCCCGAGGATGTTATCAAGAAGAAGGTCTTCCCTTTATCTTTGAAGGGAAAGGCAGTTACATGGTTTAGGCTATGTGATGATATGGGATCATGGAACTACAACCGATTGAAATTGGAATTTCATCAGAAGTTTTATCCTATGCATCTTGTTCATCGTGATCGTAATTATATATATAATTTTTGGCCTCACGAAGGAGAAAGCATCGCTCAAGCTTGGGGGAGGCTTAAGTCAATGTTATATTCATGTCCCAGTCATCAGCTCCAAGAGAAATTACTATTCAAAAAATTTATGCTCGGCTTTCTCTCAATAATCACTCCATGCTTGATACTTCTTGTACTGGTTCTTTTATGATGAAGACTATTGAATTCAAATGGGATTTATTGGAAAGAATTAAATGCAACTCTGAAGATTGGGATCTCGACGAAGGTAAGGAGTCAGGTATAACACCTAAGTTTGATTGTGTTAAATCTTTTATGGATACCGCTGCTTTCCGTGAATTTAGCACTAAATATGGACTTGACTCTAAGATAGTATTTTCTTTCTGTGAATCCTTTGCTACTCAAGTTGATCTCCCTAAGGAGAAGTGGTTTAAATATAATCCTCCCATTGAAGTAAAAGTAGTTGCACCTATTAAAGTTGACAAAAGGACTATCACTTATAATGTTGATCCTGTTGTTCCTACTGCTTATATTGAGAAACCACCTTTCCCTGTTAGAATAAAGGATCATGCTAAAGCTTCAACTGTGTTTCGTAAGAGTAATATTAGAACACCTACACCCCCTGAGCAAATTAAAGTTGAACCTAGTATTGCTATGGTTAAAGAACTCCTGGCCGATAATATCGATGGGCATGTTATTTACTTCTGTGATGAAGCTGCTAGAATTGCTAGAGCTGACACTAAAAATAAATAGACCTGTTGTAGGCATGCCTGTTATTTCTGTTAAAATAGGAGATCATTGCTATCATGGCTTATGTGATATGGGTGCTAGTTCTAGTGCAAGTGCAATACCTCATTCCTTATACAAAGAAATTATGCATGATACTGCACCATCTGAGATAGAGGAAAATGATGTTACAATTAAGCTTGCCAATAGAGATACTATTTCACCTGTTGGGATTGTTAGAGATGTTGAAGTCTTGTGTGGGAAAGTTAAATATCCCGCTGATTTTCTTGTTCTTGGTTCCCCACAAGATGACTTTTGTCCCATTATATTTGGTAGACCCTTCTTGAATACTGTTAATGCTAAGATAGACTGCAAAAAGGACGTTGTTACTATTGGTTTAGGGGATATGTCTCATGAATTTAATTTTACTAAATTTCGTAGACAACCCCATGATAAAGAATTGCCTAGTAAAGATGCAATTATTGGTCTTGCTTCTATTGTCGTGCCTCCTAATGATCCTTTAGAACAATATTTGCTCGACCATGAAAATGATATGTTTATGAATGAAAGAAGGGAAATAGATGAAGTATTCTTTAAACAGGGACCTATTTTTGAAGCACAACTTGACTATTGAAATCCTAGGGGATCCTCCTCCTCCCAAGGGCAATCTCGTGTTTGAGCTTAAGCCTTTACATGATGCTCTTAAATATGCTTATCTTGATGAGAAAGAGATATATCATGTTATTACTAGTGCTAGCCTTTCAGAGCATGAAGAAAAGAAATTATTGAGAACTCCAAAGAAGCACCGTTCTGCTATTGGATATACTTTTGATGATCTTAAGGGCATTAGTCCCACTCTATGCCAGCACAAAATAAAATTGGAGAAGGACGCGAAACCGGTTGTTGATCACCAACGACGGTTAAATCCAAAGATGAAAGAAGTGGTAAGAAAAGAAATACTAAAGCTTCTAGAGGCAGGTATATATAATTTATCCCGTTGTTGATAGTCACTGGGTAAGTCCCATCCATTGCGTCCCTAAGAAGGGAGGTATTATTGTTGTTCCTAATGATAAAGATGAATTGATCCCAAAAAAATTGTTACAGGTTATAGAATGGTAATTGATTTCCACAAATTAAATAAAGCTACTAAAAAGGATCATTACCCTCTACCTTTTATTGATCAAATGCTAGAAAGATTATCCAAACATACACATTTTTGCTTTCTAGATGGTTATTCTGGTTTCTCTCAAAAACCTGTGTCAAAAGAGGACCAAGAAAAGACCAGTTTTACTTGCCCTTTCGGTACCTTTGCTTATAGACGTATGCCTTTTGGTTTATGTAATGCACCTGCTACCTTTCAAAGATGTATGGTTGCTATATTCTCTGACTTTTGTGAAAAGATTGTTGAGGTTTTCATGGATGATTTTTCCGTATATGGAACTTCTTTTGATGATTGCTTAAGCAACCTTGATCGAGTTTTGCAGAGATGTGAAGAAACAAATCTTGTCTTGAATTGGGAGAAGTGCCACTTTATGGTTAATCAAGGTATTTTCTTGGGGCATAAATTTTTTGAAAGAGGTATTTAAGTTGATAAAGCTAATTAAGGTTGATTCTATTGAAAATATGTCGTGTTCTAAGGACATTAAAGGTATAAGAAGTTTCATTGGTCATGTCGGCTTTTATAGGAGGTTCATTAAGGACTTCTCTGCAATTTCTAGGCCTATGACTAATCTCTTACAAAAAGATGTTCCTTTTTTCTTTGATGATGATTGTGTAGAAGTATTTGAAATACTTAAGAAATCTTTGATTTCTGCACCTATTGTTCAGCCTCCTGATTGGAATTTACCCTTTGAAATTATGTGTGATGCTAGTGATTATGATGTAGGTGCTGTTCTAGGACAAATAGTTGATATGAAATTAAATGTTATCCAATATGCTAGTAAAACTCTAGACAGTGCCCAGAGAAATTATGCTACTACTGATAAAGAATTTTTAGCAGTTGTATTTGCTTGTGATAAGTTCAGACCTTATATTGTTGATTATAAAGTAACTGTTAACACTGATCATGCTACTATTAAATATCTTATGGAAAAGAAAGATGCTAAACCTAGATTTATTAGATAGGTTCTCTTGCTACAAGAATTTGATTTGCATATTATTGATAGAAAGGGAGCTGAGAACCCCGTTGAAGACAACTTGTCTAGGTTAGAGAATGTTCTTGATGACCCACTACCTATAGAAGATAGCTTTACCCATGAACAATTAGCTGTCATAAATGCTTCTCGTTGCTCCATGGTATGCTGATTATGCTAATTACATTGTTGCTAAATTTATACCACCTAGTTTCACATACCAACAAAAGAAAAAGTTCTTCTATGATTTAATACATTACTTCTGGGATGACCCACACCTTTATAAAGAAGGAGTAAATGGTGTTATTAGACGTTGTGTACCTGAGCATGAATAGGAACATATCCTACGCAAGTGTCACTATGAGGCTTATGGAGGACACCATGCTGGAGATAGAACCGCACATAAGGTATTGCAATCCGGTTTTTATTGGCCTACTCTCTTCAAGGATGCCCGTAAGTTGGTCTTGTCTTGTGATGAATGTCAAAGAATTGGTAACATTAGTAGACGTCAAGAAATGCCTATGAATTATTCACTTGTTATTGAACCATTTGATGTTTGGGGCTTTGATTATATGGGACCGTTTCCTTCCTCTAGTGGGTATACACATATTTTAGTTGATGTTGATTACGTTACTAAGTGGGTAGAAGCTATTCCAACTAGTAGTGCTGATCATAACACCTCTATTAAGATGCTTAAAGAAGCTATTTTCCGAGGTTTGGAGTCCCTAGATACTTAATGACTGATGGTGGTTCACGTTTTATTCATGGTGCTTTTCGTAAAATGCTTGCTAAGTATGATGTTAATCATAGAATTGCATCTCCATACCACCCAGAGTCTAGTGGTCAAGTAGAATTGAGTAATAGAGAGCTGAAATTAATTTGGAAAAAGAGTGTTAATAGATCTAGAAAGAATTGGTCCAAGAAACTTGATGATGCATTATGGGCTTATAGAACTGCATATAAAAATCCTATGGGTATGTCTCCATATAAAATGGTTTATGGAAAAGCATGTCACTTACCTCTCGAACTAGAACATAAGGCATATTGGGCCATTAAAGAGCTCAATTATGATTTAAAACTTCTGGTGAGAAGAGGTTGTTTGACATTAGCTCACTTGATGAATGGAGAACCTAGGCCTATAAGAATGCCAAGGTGTTTAAAGAAAAAGTTAAAAGATGGCATGACAAAAGGATACAAAAGCGTGAGTTTAATGTAGGTGATTATGTATTATTATACAACTCTCGTTTAAGATATTTTGCAGGCAAAATCCTCTCTAATTGGGAAGGTCCTTACATTATCTAGGAGGTCTATCGTTCTGGTGCCATAAAAATCAACAACTTCGAAGGCAAAAATCCAATGGAGGTGAACGGTCAAAGAATCAAACATTATATCTCAGGTAATCCTATAAATGTTGAAACTAATGTTATTGAAGCCGTAACCCCGAAGGAATATATAAAGGACGTTTTCCAGAACGTTTTAGCCTCCGAAAAGGAATAGGTATGAGGTACGGTAAGTAAACCGACTCCAAAACAGTTATAATAGCATTTTTTCTTTGTTTTGGAATATTTAAGAAAATAGGGAAATAAGAAGTAGTCAGGGAAGGACATGAGGCGTCCACGAGGGTGGAGGGCGTGCCCTACCCCCTGGGCGCGCTCCCTGCCTCGTGGGCACCTCGCGTGCTCTTCTGACTCCGTTTTCTTGCATGATACTTCTTTTGGTCGGTAAACTTTCACTATATATTCTCCCAAAGGTTTTGACCACCGTACCACGCAATTATCCTCTCTTTTTGTTTCAAGCTGTTTTCTGCCAGATTTTTCAAGGCTAGGCATCATGTCGTCCTCCTCCTTCAACAATGAGGGCAACAATGCTTGGCTAATGAAGATAGAGCTGAAGAGACCAGAACTCGGGGAGATTAACAAAGATGGCGGGATCAAGAAGGCCATGGAGGATCAAGTTCCGGCAGTAGAAGATGAAGACATCCTCCAACCTCATCACAATCTCCTTACCCCAATGGATATTAAAGATTTCAAGATGATTGAGTTAGCTCGCATTCAAAACAAGTATCTCACACGTGAAAATATTTTATTGAAGGAGCATATCATCGCACTCAAGGGCATTATCAGCAAATTGGAGGATCTTCTATGCTGGATGTGCGACTATCCATCATCACCATCATCTTGTTCACCAGCAAAGAAGAACTGAGTATCTGGTATGGGCACCCCCCTTGGCAACTACCAAGCTTGGGGGAGGTGCCCCAGTATCGTATCACCATCACACTCCTATCTTTACCTTTTATTTTCTTAGTTCTATCCTTTTGGTAATATCTTGATATAGTAGAATAAAGTTTAGTATGATCTAGTTTTGAGTTTTGCTTTATGATACTTCTACTTAATCGAGTCTGTGAGCTATATATAATAAAAGATCAGTGTTGAGTCAAGGGCTTTGCTATCTTGCTTTGATCTTGAGGGGATAAAAATAAAAGAGAAGAGAAAGAATAAAAAGAAATAAAGAGATCATATGGATCTTATGGAGAGTAATGACTTCACATATAAAGAGTATGATGAATAAAAGTTGTTGAGAGTTGACAAACATAGTTTTGGTCATCGTTGCAATTAATAGGAAGTAATAAAGAAAGAGAGGTTTTCACATATAAATATACTATCTTGGACATCTTTTATGATTGTGAGCACTCATTAAAATATGACATGCTAAAGAGTTGATGTTGGACAAGGAAGACAACGTGATGGGTTATGTTTTCTTACATCCGAAATAAATTATATTGTCATGGATCATCCAACATGTTGAACTTGCCTTTCCCTCTGATGCTAGCCAAATTCTTTGCACCAAGTAGAGATACTACTTGTGCTTCCAAATATCCTTAAACCCAGTTTTGCCATGAGAGTCCACCATACCTACCTATGGATTGAGTAAGATCCTTCAAGTAAGTTGTAATTGTTGCAAGCAAGAAAAATTGCTCTCGAAATATGTATGATTTATTAGTGTGGAGAAAATAAGCTTTATACGATCTTCTGATGTGGAAGAAATAAAAGCGACAGACTGCATAATAAAGGTCCATATCACAAGTGGCAATATAAAGCGACATTCTTTTGCATTAAGATTTCGTGCATCCAACCATAAAACCACATGACAACCTCTGCTTCCCTTTGTGAAGAGCCTATCTTTTATTCTTGTCTGATACTTCATACAAGAGTCATGGTGATCTTCACCTTTCCTTTTTGCATTTTATCCTTTGGCAAGCACGGTGTGTTGGAAAGATCCTGATATATATAGCTAATTGGATGTGAGTTTTCATGAACTATTATTGTTGACATTACCCTTGAGGTAAAAGGTTGGGAGGCAAAACTATAAGCCCCTATCTTTCTCTGTGTCCGGTTAAAACTTCATACCCATAAGTATTGACTGAGTGTTAGCAATTGTGAAATACTAAATGATAGTTGAGCATGTGGACTTGCTGAAAAGCTGTTATATTGACTCTTTCTGATGTTATGATAAATTGCAATTGCTTCAATGACAGAGATTATAGTTTGTTAGTTCTCAATGAAGTTTCTGATTCATACTTGAAATTGTGAATGAATTGTTACTTTAGCATAAGAAATCATATGACAATATATATATGTATATATATATATAGGACAACACTATTCAAATCCCAGGATTAGAATAGTTATTTGGATCACAGCAGCCACTATATAGGGCCCGACAGACCCCTTCCGAACTTCCCTGAACTGCCGGCCCAACCAGAGAGAATCCCACCCGATCCCGAGCCACCCCGACAGGATCCACCTGATCCCCCGATCCTGAGCCGACCCACCCCCTCCTCGCCGCTCCTCCCCTCGATCCCCGACCTCCTCCCCTCCTCGCCGCCCATCTTCACCGGATCCGCCTCCTCCCCCCCGTCTACGGCTCCTGGCCGACCGGATCCACCGCCTCCCCTCCTTCGCCAGCTCCTGGCCGGCTGGGTCCGCCGCCTCCCCTCCGTCTCCAGCTTCTGGCCGGCCACCAGCGCGGGTGAGCGGGCGATGGCGGACGCCGGCACGAGGGAGCCCGCGTCACCTGGACGCGGCGAAGCCGCCATGGACTTCAGCAAGCCGCATCCTCGTCCCATCGTCACCGGCCTAAGCCTTGGCAGACCATATGACGGCCCCGACACAAGCTACGGCGAGCGGCGCGACCAACGGAGCAACTCCTCCGTTGAGGCGGCATCGACTACGCCCTCAAATTCAGCGGCAAAAGTACATGAACTTCCTCCCAATTTTGCCTTCTTCTTCAATCTTGCCTTCTCTGACCTTCTTGCTTCGTGCAGATGAACTTCGCACCCCTTGCAAGACATGGATTGCCATGGAATTCCTCTTCTACCTCCACGATGAATTGTTCTCAAGGTGGCCTATCAACTGCTAGAAAAAGGTTGGCCGAACTTCTAGCAAGGGTATGGATGAGCTTCTTCCTTCCTTTGGTTTGTTATTTTCTTACAACTATGTGAAGTTTAGGTGGTGTGTGAGCCTCAGTCCAGGCTACAAATACTATAAAATCTGCCTGCATTCACATTCACATGTGAAGTTCAAATAGTAAGTGTGCTAGAGTTCAGGTTGGTATGTATCTGGTTCTTTGCAAAAAATAAATAAAGGGAAAATAAAACATGCATGTGATATGACATGAAGGTCAGGTTGGTATGCACTAGCAGTCCAACCATTCAAAACTCATGAAGGTTCAGGTTTTTTACTTGTAGAAAGTATTTCCCCTTTGCAAAACAAGAAGTTCGGGTTGTGGACATTGCTCAGTTCAGGTACATAAAAGTAATCAAATATTGTTAAATAAAAAACATGATGTGAAGTTCATTCTGTGAAGGGTGCTTAGTTCAGGTACAAAGGTATTGGCAGATGCTCAGCTCAATGCATAGTGTAGCGACCCGACCCGAATGGGTCAAGTCTCTGTGCTTAAGTGTCACCCCTGGATCGGTATGCTGACACACACACAGTACTCGAGGATTTATAACAGAGGTAAATCACATGTATAAGTAACGTAAATACTATTACCTCAAATCCACAATAGCGGAAGCAACAAGGTTGTGGATCCCCATCAACACCAACGGCAAAGTTGAGTGTAGAAATCGTAACCCTAATGTATCACTTACTCATCGTAAGATAATCCTGCAACATGAGACGTTGCAGCCAGAGAGGGTCAGTACATTGAATGTACTGGCAAATTCACACCATAGAGAATGATGAATAAATACTATCACTACATGCATATTTGGCTGGTGGAAAAGCTCTATGGTTATAAGGTTTTTGCGTAAAGCCAATTTTTCCCTACTGCAAAGGAATAAATTTTATTTAACTATCATGGTGGTTGTTGAACATTGAGAATGGTTGACAGCATTCTCAATCCCAATTAAGTAACATCATTAAACCCAACAATATTCATTTAAAGTAACGTGATGAGATCAACAGGATAATCCAAGAACTAGATACTCAAGATGTCCATAACTAGGGACACGGCTAATCATGATTAGTTTATACACTCTGCAGAGGTTTGCGCACTTTTCCCCACAAGACTCGATTGCCTCCGTTGGATTTCTCGCACTACATGGTGTTTGAGAAATGGATGACCGAGACACAGTCTTTCAGAAGCGCTAGCACCTTACGATGGATAGACCGGTACACCTACTTTCCCCTACATCTCCTAGTCTACCCTGTAAGAGTTCGCACGACTTACTCAACTATGCCAGATCCCATAATGGGTTGTGGCTGCACACGGAAGTTTCTAGTATGAATAATCTCATGATCCCTTTGAGCCTAGGTGGCGGTCCAAAAGAAAACAGGCAAGTCCTGGATTATCCAGGTGCCTAGACAGGCAATCCTAGAATAACCAGGTGCCTCAATCCACCCAGATGTGTGTTTAAGTTGCCACCTTAAGTAAACCATTAATTAACAATCTCACATCTGTCATGGATACTCTCAAAACCCAATCCACGTCTACTAGCATAGCATGGTATAATAAGCAAACGTAGAATGTAACTCCCAAAGGTTTGATAATAAACAGGTAATAGGTACTACCTCATCTACTTCCCATCCCACAGTTTAATTAGATCCTAATCATGCAATGTGTGAAGATTGATCTAATGCAAAAAAACTGGGTATGGAAGGGAATATGATCAAAGTGTGAACTTGCCTGCAATGTTGATGAAGATGATTCGCACTCAAAAATCTTGATAGCTCTAATCGTCACACTCCGGTCAATCTATCGTAAGCAAGCAATAGTAACCACACATAAGCAATCACTCAAAAGATCAGAAAGAACGAAGAAAACAATTTGGAAAACATCGAAACCAAGCAAATAACTCTTGCAACATAAAACAATTTCTAACAGTACCAAAATTATGTGAATTTGGCCTTATTAGAATGTTTAGGTCAAGAGCTTCGATTTGCAAAAAGAATCAACTCAAACGGAGCTACGGAACTCAAGTTATGATCAAAAGAAGTTTGAATATGAATCTAAACAAATTTCGAAATTTGAAAATTTCAAAAACATATTTGGGTTGGATTACTTGATAGAGGGGATCATAACGAAGAAGTGGGCGTTGGTTTCGTTGGATTTGGACAAACGAGTAAAAAGTTATGGCTATTTGAAAAATCAGGGCCAAGCTGTTTTATGGAAGAAAAAATAGCTACGGGCTAGGGTCTAATGTATAAATACGTAGACTAATTGATAATCTAATTATTTTATCATATTAGTCTAAAAATAATAAACTACGGAGGTATAAGAAGAAAGAAAACAAAGAAAGATACCTTTATAAGGCAGAGAAAAGATAACTTTGGAAAGAGAAGACAATTTTCAGAAGTCGCGCCGGAGAGGAGAAATATATTTTTCTTAAATGAATCTAGTCAAACCAAAGTATTGATTTAACCCGAATCGGATGGTTTTTGGAGGCTTTATGGGTCTATATTTATTGATGGAAAAGAGGCTTAGGGGTCAAAGGCTAGGCAATGTGGAACTAAACGTAGACGAAAATATACGAAACAGAGAAGAAAAGAGGCGATGGGCCTAAAGGCCTTCGGTCGGCCGCGCGGTGCAGTTTTTTTTTAACAAAATTCTGCCTAAGAAAAAAAAAAGACTGGCTGGGCCTAGCCTATTTAAGAGAAAAAAAACAATGGGGCGCCAGAAGTACTATACTGTGCATGTAGGCGACAGTTAGTTTCAGGCGCGCGCGAAGTTTTTTTTTAACAGAATGCGATAAACTGAAGATGAAAAAAAAACTTTTTATAGGCATATTATATATCAAAATTTTCAGAAAAAGATTTTCTACGACATGAACATTTTCATAACTTCAAATAAAATCCACAGAAATTCAGATAAATCAAAGAGTGCTACTGGTCTATTAAAATCCAACTAAAATCATTTTAAAAATACTAAAGTGATTTCAAATTAATTTTTCTCCAAGTTTCTATTGTAGGGAATCATGTTACCCTAATTTCCATATATTTTATTTTTGGAGAAAAATAATTTGAATAAAACTCAAATAACTCCAAATTGAAAATAAATTCAAAAGAACTTTGAATTTAATTCTTTGAACCTCCCAACTCATATTTCATATAATTTGAAGAAGTCCTTTTATCTTCTCTCATGAAAATCATTGAGCTGCATGAAGTTTATGAATTGAAATATTTCCAAATAAAATTCAATTATTTTCAAATACTCTTTCATTTAATTTAAATGGAAGAAGTCATGTCATCTTCTCTCCGGGGTTTTGAGTTTGAAAAGAATTTGAATTCATGGAGATCAGAAAGCAAATATGAAAGTTTGGGAAAGTCCTTTTATTCCCTCTCATTTAACTTTCAAAAAGTTTTCGAATTCACTCACTTTCGGACAATCAATCAAACAATCAATCAAATCTATCTATTTATTATAACATTCCAAAATTTAGAATTTTGGGATGTTACAAACCTACCACCCTTAAAATGAATCTCGTCCTCGAGATTCGGAGAGGCTAGAAAGAAAAAGGTTAGGGTTTGGGGTCTTCTCAAAATCCATCAATCATCACAGGGGTTTGGGGTGCTACCACCCTTAGAAGCATGGTTACAGCTCCATCGAAACTCATATACTTCATCCGTATTGTTAACAGTGTCGGTCTTCTCAAATCCTCGGAAAATTCCTTCTCTGGCTCTTCCGGTAGTGGCATAATCTTTTCCTCAATTCTTCTGTCTTTTCATCCTGGTAAGGTTATTCCGAGACTGGATCTTCTTAGCTGACGGGTCTGGCGCCAAAACTAAAAACCTATCGATATCTCATGGTGGTCAACAATTTAGGGTTTCTCCTGCAGGAAATGGGTCTCGGTTGAATCTCACCGTATAACCTACGGTTGGCAAAAGCTGCCTTGTACAAGCGAAAAATACTTATACCATTCTAAGGCTTAAGCAAGGTTTAATATCGCCGTCTCTCTACTATAGGTAAGTCACTCAGATTTACCATCCCATATAGCAAGGCGAATAATATGAGTAAGTCGGTATGGTGATCAATCCATCCCACCCCCAAATCATTACCTTGTATATGGTTTAGCGAATCTCGCATTCTAACACTCGGTCATCCTCACAAGCATTGCAGAATTTCTCTTGTCGACGAACCAAGTTCGGATAAATCCATAGATTCTGCAAGCCAAACAACCATCTATCGTTCCTTCACAACTCTCAGGTTTTGCGTTACTCCTATAAAATTGTCTGCCGATAAACGTCGTATCTTCCTCCAGGGTTCTTCCTTCAGCAAGAATGTGCTTGCTTCTTGGCAGGTCTTGGGGCCTGTGGGTTATGTCCCATCTCATCACTTGTAAACCTTGAACTTATCCTCTGGGCAACTTATCGTTATTCCAACATCCAACTTCTAGCTTCCTAGCATAATTAAAATCCATCCAATTGTACTATCTTCCTCCCTTCTATTGGCACCAAACTAGGACATGATTACTCGGACTCATCATGGAGTTTCCATTGATCCATATTTCCGACATCATACCTCCTTTATATCCAATAGTAATTCATCTCTTCATCCTCGTGGGATATCCCTCATACCGAGAAAAAAACTTATACTTATGAAGTCCATATTCCACTTCGTGGAACATCATTATCCTTTCCGCGGTCAAGCGTCCTTACAGGGGAATATTGGCCATCTCTGCATGGCACTTCTTCAACTGGGAAACGTGAAACACATCTTGAACTCCTGACAGTCCTTCGGGTAACTCAAACTTGTAGGCCACTTCTCTCATACGCTCCAAAACTCGGTATGGTCCTACAAATCTCGGGGCTAACTGTCCCTTAACTCCAAATTGTTTAACTCCTCGCAGAGGGGTCACACGAAGACATGCTCTGTCTCCAATTTCATAGACTACCTCCTTGCGTTTTTAAGTCTGCATAACTCTTCTACCTGGACTGAGCTACTTTCAGTCTATCTCGTATCAACTTAACATTCTCTTCCGACTCCTTGATCACATTTGGTCCAAACAACTGACGGTCTCCAACTTCATCCCACATACTCTTGGGGTATCACACATATCGAGACAAAACTCGTATTCATTTTGTCCGAAATCCACTCAGTGGAGTATCCTTATCTTTTCTAGGGGTCAACGGTTCTTACGGGGTACTACCACCCTTAAATGCACAAATCTTCCATAGACCATATTTCTCATATCCTCAAAATGGCCAAAATTCTTCTTCGTAGAGTAACAACTCATAAAACCCAAATCTTTACCAACGATGCTAACTTTATTGATTCTCCAATGATTATAATCTTCTGCTTTTCCATTACATGTCTCAACTCAACATCTCAGTATAAAAGAAAATGTTCTCACTTCTACTACTCCATTTCTTTTGTTGCAAACTCAACTATCTAGCACACGTTTCCTTCTCCTTAGGGCATTCGCTGGCAAACATATTACTTCTGACAAGTATCGAGGTTTCCTTTTTGGGAAATTGCTGAGGTAGTGCCTTGACTCCTTGCACCTGTAATAGGTGATATGACTCAGGTCCTTCCTGGAATCCAATCGGTTTCTCTTCCTGGACTTTTCTATTCCAATCGGGGCTTCTATCTCCTATGGGTCATACTCTACTTCCTCTGTCGGGAATTCTACTAAATCCCCATTCAAACAATTCTGGCAGATGTGTCCTTCTTCTCCACATGAATAGCATGACTTGGTGCAGGGTTTAATTGGCTCTTCTTTGCGTGTGTCCTCCACATCTTCCTTCATCACAGGTTCTTCTAAACTTTCCATAAGGGCTCCTCTCGTTGCTTCTTTCTTCTGCTGGATGGTTCTTTGTACCATGGGGTAAATGTGACACTGAGCAGGGTAGTGGGTAGTCCCTTCACACAAGAAACAAGTGATCTGCCTAGTTGGGCATTCTTCAGCTGGGTGACTTCCTTCACAATTAGGGCATTCATCCTTGTGTTCTTTATGGGTGTGTCCGATTTCTCCACAAATCTTGCATGCACAATGTTTCTTCATATCCTTTCCATAAGGCTTCAACTTCTAGGACACAAGCCGAGGCTTTGGCATAGTCAACTTAAATTCTCTCCAAGTGGTTACTCCTTGCCATCCATTCATGGTTTGGTATATCCTCCACCAAGTAGCAGCACCTCTTTCAAAGCACTAAAGAGCATGCTGGGTCATATCATTTCCAACTATAGGGTTATTCTATATGTGATCTTTCATGTTCTAAATCCATTGGTCTGTCTCCAACTGACTCATCGGTCCAGAAAATACAAGCTCATCTCCATTCATCCTCTATTGGGTCCATGTGGGTTTGGGGTGAGATAAGAGATATAGGGAGGGATACACACAATACAAACAAAAGTTTTGAAAAGATAGATTTTATTTGTGGCCGTCGGGAAAAACATCAAGCAAATGACAGCTCACAAACGTCGCATCTAACGTAGGTATATAACAGGGGTTTGGTCTTCTAAAGGTCAATAAATCTTCAACGTCGCCAAACTCTTCCAGTTTTGTTCATATCTCCGATGGGCTTCTTTCGATCATGCTTGTCCTTCTCAAGTCCTTCTCGTGACGTCCTTTAATATTTCCGGAGTTGCATTCCAAACTTCCGGGTTTCAACATCCTTGACATGAACCATGATCCTGCTGTCCTTCAGTTCCTGACAAAACTTCGGTATCTCGAGGTTGTAGCTCCTCCAGCTTGGCTACTTTTAGCTTCTAGGTCCTAAGTTCTTCATGAATGGTCTCCTTGTCAAATATGACTTCCTACAAGTCCATCTTAAACTTATTGATGTATTACTCCAGATCCTGGTGATACACCGGCTAGGGCTAAAACTTCATCTTATGATAGGTGCTCCATCAGCCTTCTTCCATCAAATCCATTCTGAAGACTTGCATCCTTAGCTCAGCACGGTGACAATAGCATTAGCGGGTGATGACATCACGGATAACCGTGTTTCTGCTCTTGTCATTTCCATGAGCTATCTCTCCACAGTTGATATCTCCTGCCTTAGGGTTTCTTTGACAAAACTTCGAGTTCTCATACTCCTTGTTTTAGTCTTTCTCCGATACACCTTGATCTCGGGTATTGACAACTTCCATAATCTGTCAAGTTCCATAAGGGTAGCCTTCCTAGGTCATACAAATCTGGGGATTCTTCAGAGCCTTCAAATTCTACTTGTCTTCGGTCTTCAACCGTTGTAGTTTCCATTATTCAGATGCACGGAAAATACTCTTCATTCCGAAGTGGTCTTAGTTGTCCGATATCTTGTACTTCTTGGAGTGGTCTCATCAGTCGAATCTTCGAGTGGTCAAAAGGGAAAGGGGTATGGTTTCACTAAAGGGAAATTTGAATAAACTCAGAAGAGAAGAGAGTTAAAAGATCTTTTTAAAAGGGAAAGTTGTAGAGAAAAGTCTTTGCTATGGGCTTGCCAGTTTCTAGGGTCACGTCCTACAGTCAACATGTGCTCTGATACTATCTTGGTGCGACCCGATCCGAATGGGTCAAGTCTCTGTGCTTAAGTGTCATCCCTGGATCGGTATGCTGACACACACAGTACTCGAGGATTTATAACAGAGGTAAATCACATGTATAAGTAACATAAATACTATTACCTCAAATCCACAATAGCGGAAGCAACAAGGTTGTGGATCCCCATCAACACCAACGGCAAAGTTGAGTGTAGAAATCGTAACCCTAACGTATCACTTACTCGTCGTAAGATAATCCTGCAACATGAGACGTTGCAGCCACAGAGGGTCAGTACATTGAATGTGCTGGCAAATTCACACCATAGAGAATTATGAATAAATACTATCACTACATGCATATTTGGCTGGTGGAAAAGATCTATGGTTATAAGCCTTTTGCGTAAAGCCAATTTTTCCCTACTGCAAAGGAATAAATTTTATTTAACTATCATGGTGGTTGTTGAACATTGAGAATGGTTGACAGCATTCTCAATCCCAATTAAGTAACATCATTAAACCCAACAATATTCATTTAAAGTAACGTGATGAGATCAACAGGATAATCCAAGAACTAGATACTCAAGATGTCCATAACCGGGGACACGGCTAATCATGATTAGTTTATACACTCTGCAGAGGTTTGCGCACTTTTCCCCACAAGACTCGATCGCCTCCATTGGATTTCTCGCACTACATGGTGTTTGAGAAACGGATGACCGAGACATAGTCTTTCAGAAGCGCTAGCACCTTACGATGGATAGACCGGTACACCTACTTTCCCCTACATCTGCTAGTCTACCCTGTAAGAGTTCGCATGACTTACTCAACGATGCCAGAGCCCATAATGGCTTGTGGCTGCACACGGAAGTTTCTAATATGAATAATCTCATGACCCCTTTGAGCCTGGGTGGCGGTCCAAAAGAAAACAGGCAAGTCCTGGATTACCCAGGTGCCTAGACAGGCAATCCTAGAATAACCAGGTGCCTCAATCCACCCAGATGTGTGTTTAAGTTGCCACCTTAAGTAAACCATTAATTAACAATATCACATCTGTCATGGATACTCTCAAAACCCAATCCACGTCTACTAGCATAGCATGGCATAATAAGCAAACATAGAATGTAACTCCCAAAGGTTTGATAATAAACAGGTAATAGGTACTACCTCATCTACTTCCCATCCCACAGTTTAATTAGATCCTAATCATGCAATGTGTGAAGATTGATCTAATGCAAAAAAACTGGGTATGGAAGGGGATATGATCAAAGTGTGAACTTGCCTGCAATGTTGATGAAGATGATTCGCACTCAAAAATCTTGATAGCTCTAATCGTCACACTCCGGTCAATCTATCGTAAGCAAGCAATAGTAACCACACATAAGCAATCACTCAAAAGATCAGAAAGAACGAAGAAAACAATTCGGAAAACATCGAAACCAAGCAAATAACTCTTGCAACATAAAACAATTTCTAACAGTACCAAAATTATGTGAATTTGGCCTTATTAAAATGTTTATGTCAAGAGCTTCGATTTGCAAAAAGAATCAACTCAAACGGAGCTACGGAACTCAAGTTATGATCAAAAGAAGTTTGAATATGAATCTAAACAAATTTCGAAATTTGAAAATTTCAAAAACATATTTGGGTTGGATTACTGGATAGAGGGGATCATAACGAAGAAGTGGGCGTTGGTTTCGTTGGATTTGGACAAACGAGTAAAAAGTTATGGCTATTCGAAAAATCAGGGCCAAGCTGTTTTATGGAAGAAAAAATAGCTACGGGCTAGGGTCTAATGTATAAATACGTAGACTAATTGATAATCTAATTATTTTATCATATTAGTCTAAAAATAATAAACTACGGAGGTATAAGAAGAAAAAAAACAAAGAAAGATACCTTTATAAGGCAGAGAAAAGATAACTTTGGAGAGAGGAGACAATTTTCAGAAGTCGCGCCGGAGAGGAGAAATATATTTTTCTTAAATGAATCTAGTCAAACCAAAATATTGATTTAACCCGAATCGGATGGTTTTTGGAGGCTCTATGGGTCTATATTTATTGATGGAAAAGAGGCTTAGGGGTGAAAGGCTAGACAATGTGGGACTAAACGTAGATGAAAATATACGAAACAGAGAAGAAA
>NC_057797.1:115138778-115147481 GCF_018294505.1 Triticum aestivum | reverse complement strand
ATTTAAGAGAAAAAAACAATGGGGCGCCAGAAGTACTATACTGTGCATGTAGGCGACAATTAGTTTCACGCGCGGGCGCAGTTTTTTTTAACAGAATGCGATAAACTGGAAAACGAAAAAAAATAAAACTTTATATAGGCATATTATATATCAAAATTTTCAGAAAAAGATTTTCTACGACATGAACATTTTTATAACTTCAAATAAAATCCACACAAATTCAGATAAATCAAAGAGTGCTACTGGTCTATTAAAATCCAACTAAAATCATTTTAAAAATACCAAAATGATTTCAAATTAATTTTTCTCCAAGTTTCTATTGTAGGGAATCATGTTACCCTAATTTCCATATATTTTATTTTTGGAGAAAAATAATTTGAAATAAACTCAAATAACTCCAAATTAAAAATAAATTCAAAAGAACTTTGAATTTAATTCTTTGAAACTCCCAACTCATATTTCATATAATTTGAAGAAGTCCTTATATCTTCTCTCATGAAAATCATTGAGCTGCATGAAGTTTATGAATTGAAATATTTCCAAATGAAATTCAATTATTTTCAAATACCCTTTCATTTAATTTAAATGGAAGAAGTCATCTCATCTTCTCTCCGGGGTTTTGTGTTTGAAAAGAATTTGAATTCATGGAGATCAGAAAACAAATATGAAAGTTTGGGAAATCCTTTTATTCCCTCTCATTTAACTTTCAAAAAGTTTTCGAATTCACTCACTTTCAGACAATCAATCAAATCTATCTATTTATTATAACATTCCAAAATTTAGAATTTTGGGATGTTACACATAGTGTGATGGCTCTCACCACTTTAATATGAGAAGTTCAGGCTGTGAATAATGATAAATTCAGTTACAAAGGTATAGGCAGATATAACTTGTGTGCTAATAGATATTTTTTTTCTTTTATGTCAGCAAGACGAGAGACGCATGAAGAAGCTTAGAAGTTCCCAGCAGCAAGTACACAATCCAAAGCCTGTACGCGTTGCATCACCCGCTCAATGGGTCACACCTCAAACGCACCAACAACATTACCAACCTGCTCCAGACCAAAAATGGATGACACCCGAAACAAACGGATACTTACAAGATGCTAGTTCATGTACAATGCCGACAAAAGATAAAGAAACATCAACAATATTTCTGCATAAAGTTACGTATGAAATACATTCACACTTGAAAAAACACAAAAAAACAAATATAGATTCTACGCAAAAACATAAATATTGGTTGGGTTGAAAATTACGAATACATTACACAACACAGAATATCCTCTCCATCTGAAACCAGCAGCCCAACCACATCTCAAAAGCAGAAGTTCAAGTCTACGATCATATGTTGGGGGCCCAAAAATAAACAAAACAAAAAATCAAGCAGTTCAACCAAAACCGAGGGAGAAGTTCAGGTACATCTGTTGGGGCAAAAACATTCAACACATGGATACTGAAAAACGACGCAGTACATTGAAATTCACAAAGCCAAATCAATCTTCACACCAAATACATTTGTCCACAATATCATAAGTAATAGTGCTGCACCTATAGATACACAAATCACTAAAACATTCTTACAACCAAATCTTTACGGAATTGTTCCAATCATTATCAAACCTAAAAATCTGTACGAAATCAAATCTACAATGAAACTAATGCTTCGAATTCACGGGCCAAAGGATTGAATCTCTTTAGGGAGCTCTAAACGCATGACTTCATTCTTCTCGCTAAAAATCAGAGTATGCATGAACTCAGCCTTCCAGTCATCTGCAGCAACCTGCAAACAAAGAAAGGTGAAATGATGGTTTAGTAACGGATATCTAAAACCACAGCAGGAGCGTCTCAGAAAAAACACACAAGAAAAATCAAAGAATGATGAGACAAGAACAAAGACAGAACATACTTCCACATCACTAAAATCTTCAACAATCTCATCGCCATCATACGAAGAGCTGAACTTCACGGTAAATAAACCACAATCATTAATCTTCTGCTTCGTATCATCGATGAAATTTGGCCTCTTTGCAATAGTCACCCAGTTAGGTTGCTTGCTCGCCTTGTACGCAGCCTTGCCGTACACCTCCTCGAGCAACCCAACAAATCTCTTAATCTGCCGGAAACAACAAAATTAGATGAACTGAAAAACATGCTAACCAAAATAGTTAAGTTCAGGTACATAAAAAAGCGACACTTGCATAAGATCCACCTAAATAAAATAGCAGAAGTTCAACTTCTAAATGATAGTCAGTTCAAGCAGTATTATCAAAGCAGAGACAACAACATATTTTGTCAACACAAGGCATAATAAACTTCGTGTCAAACAAATAGAATGTGAAAGGAGGTTCAGGCTAAGAAACACTCATGATATTTTGTCTGTCCCCGTGGAAACTCGTTCGCGACGTTCCCGTATTAGCGTAAGAAAGTGAATCAAGGATGTCAATGCTCCCACGATATCTCTTCACCACGTACACACTGTAGTGCGCCATTGTGCCAATTGGCTTGAATAGAATCAAGAAAACCTGCCAAGAATGAAAAGACCGGTGAACACAAACTATAAAAGCATATGTACTAAAGAACCAGCAAGAACAAAAACTTCTTGACAAACTAAGCAAAAGGATGCACATGAAATTAAAAAAAAGAAAGAGTTATGAAAACCTAACCATCTTTGCGTTAAGAAGGTCTTCTTCCTTGCGAACAAACATTGGGAGGAGACCAACAGATTTTTTTGCATCAAACTTTGAACTGTTGTACCGAAGAAATCATATTCCAGGCAGTACTGTGCATTCACAAAAAACACAATTAAAACACCTCCCAAATGCTACTACAACAAAACTAAGGCAAAAAGAAGGAGATAGGGGTGCAAAGAACTAAAACCTGTATGAAGTAGGGACTAAGTACAACCCTGTTAGCACTAGTGAATATCTCAGAGGTCTCCGGCTTATCCTTCCACAAATTTATGAGATAATCCATTATGTCTCCTTCCATCACTAGTAGAAAACAGGGCTTTGGTCCAGGCCGGGTCAGCCCATTAGTCCCGGTTCAGTCTAGAACCGGGGCCAATGGGGCATTGGACCCGGTTCGTGAGCCTAGGGGGCCGGCCAGGCCACGTGGGCCATTGGTCCTGGTTTGTCTGGACCTTTTGGTCCCGGTTGGTGGGACGAACCGGGACCAATGGCCTCGCTCCTGGCCACCACCATTGGTCCCGGTTGGTGGCTTGAACCGGGACAAAGGCTCCCCTTTAGTCCCGGTTCATGCCACCAACCGGGACCAATGAGGTGCCTATATATACCCCCTCGCGTAAGAGCAGAGCACACTGCTCTGTTTTTTTCTGGCCAAGGGGGAGAGGGCTTGGTGGTGCTCTAGCTCACCTCCTATGCACACAAGGTGTTCGATGGAATGCCCGAGCCACACTACTTAAGCTTTCTCCTCTCCAAGCTCGACCTCCAAGCTCCATTTTCCACAATATTTGTCTAGGTTTAGCGGTCCGTCATGCCCCGTCCCCGTCTTCACCGCCGTCGATCAGCCGCGCCGAGCTCATCGCCGGCACCACCATGGTGAGCCTCTTGTTCTTATCTTCTTTCTGAAAGGAAAAATATTCTTACTTGTATGTTTACATAGATACTTGTATTATTTTCTTACTTTTATTATTGCATCATATATAGTGCGATGGTTTTGGTATCCGCCCCCGTCGGCCCTCGTCCTGTCTATGATTCGGATGTGGTATATATATTATCTTTATAACTATTGGTTCATTTATTGTTTATGAAAATTATGCCGACCAACGTGACATAGATTTTATTTATGTAGGATGTATGTGAATCGGAAATGCCAACCGACCCTATTGTCGAGAGGTTAAATTTAGTTGAGGAAGAAAACAATTTGTTGAAGGAAAAAATAAAAAAATTGAGGAGGAGAAGATGATATTGGAGTTGCATGTTGCAGATGTCGTCGATGATCACAAGATCAAGATGGATGCAATGCGCTTGAAGATTAGAAAGATTAGAAAATATGCCATTCATACCGAGGCTTGGTGTCATTATGCCGTTGGATCAATTGTTACCTTGATTGCGATTATGATCGCATTTGTTTTCGCATTGAAATGTTTTACATAGTTTCAATGTATGGTTTAATTAATTAGATGCTCTGGAGAGCTATATGTTGTTAGATGAAAACTATGTATGCACTTTGGTTTTAATGTGATGATTAACTTCTATTAATTTGGACACTTAATTATATATAAGGCACGCAGATGAACCGGCAATGGATGTACGGTGACAGACACACCTCCGAGTACATTAAGGGCGTGCATGAATTTCTCGAAGCGGCTGAGGCAAACAAGCAGAATGGTTTTATGTGTTGTCCATGCATTGAATGTGGGAATATGAGGTCTTACTCTAACCGGAAAATCCTTCACTCCCACCTGCTTTACAAGGGTTTCATGCCACACTATAATGTTTGGACGAGGCACGGAGAAATAGGGGTTATGATGGAAGACGACGAAGAAGAAGAGTACGATGACAACTATATGCCCCCTGAATACGGTGATGCTGCAACGGGGGGAGCTGGTGAAGATCAAGAGGAACCAGACGATGTGCCCAATGATGCTGCAACGGGTGAAGCTGCTGAAGATCAAGAGGAACCAGACGATGTGCCCGATGATGATGATCTCCGCCGGGTCATTGTCGATGCAAGGACGCAATGCAAAAGTCAAAAGGAGAAGCTGAAGTTCGATCGCATGTTATAGGATCACAAAAAAGGGTTGTACCCCAATTGCGAAGATGGCAACACAAAGCTCAGTACCGTACTGGAATTGCTGTAGTGGAAGGCAGAGAATGCTTTGGCTGACAAAGGATTTGAGAAGCTACTGAAAACATTGAAGAAGAAGCTTCCAAAGGATAACGAATTGCCCGACAGTACATACGCAGCAAAGAAGGTCATATGCCCTCTAGGATTGGAGGTGGAGAAGATACATGCATGCCCTAATGACTGCATCCTCTACCGTGGTGCATACAAGGATCTGAATGCATGCCCGGTATGCAGTGCATTGCGGTATAAGATTGGACGAGATGACCCTGGTGATGTTGATGGCGAGCCCCCCAGGAAGAGGGTTCCTGCGAAGGTGATGTGGTATGCTCATATAATACCACGGTTGAAACGTCTGTTCAGAAACGAAGAGCATGCCAAGTTGATGTGATGGCACAGTGAGGACCGGAAGAAAGACGGGAAGTTGAGAGCACCCGCTGACGGGTCGCAGTGGAGAAAAATCGAGAGAAAGTACTGGGATGAGTTTGCAAAGGACCCAAGGAATGTATGGTTTTCTTTAAGCGCGGATGGCATTAATCCTTTCGGGGAGCAGAGCAGCAATCACAGCACCTGGCCCGTGACTCTATGTATGTATAACCTTCCTCCTTGGATTTGCATGAAGCGGAAGTTCATTATGATGCCAGTTCTCATCCAAGGCCCTAAGCAACCCGGCAACGACATTGATGTGTACCTAAGGCCATTAGTTGAAGAACTTTTATAGCTGTGGAATGGAAACGATGTACGTACGTGGGATGAGCACAGACAGGAGGAATTTAACCTAAAGGCATTGCTGTTCGTGACGATCAACGATTGGCCCGCTCTCAGTAACCTTTCAGGACAGACAAACAAAGGATACCACGCATGCACGCACTATTTAGATGACACTGAAAGTATATACCTGGACAAATGCAGGAAGAATGTGTACCTGGGCCATCGTCGATTTCTTCCGACCAACCATCAATGTTGAAAGAAAGGCAAGCATTTCAAAGGCAAGGCAGATCACCGGAAGAAGCCCGCCATGCGTACCAGTGATCACGTACTTTCTATGGTCAATGATTTACACGTAATCTTTGGAAAGGGTCCCAGCGGACTAGATGTTCCAAATGACGCTGAGGGACACGCACCCATGTGGAAGAAGAAATCTATATTTTGGGACCTACCCTACTGGAAAGACCTAGAGGTCCGCTCTTCAATCGATGTGATGCACGTGACGAAGAACCTTTGCGTGAACCTGCTAGGCTTCTTGGGCGTGTATGGGAAGACAAAAGATAAACCTGAGGCATGGGAGGACCTGCAACGTTTGCACGAAAAAGACGGCATGCCTCCGAAGCAGTATAAAGGTCCTGCCAGCTACGCTCTTACGAAAGAAGAGAAAGAAATCTTCTTTGAATGCCTGCTCAGTATGACGGTCATGACTGGCTTCTCGTTGAATATAAAGGGAATAATAAATATGCCAGAGAAAAAGTTTCAGAACCTAAAGTCTCATGACTGCCACGTGATTATGACGCAACTGCTTCCGGTTGCATTGAGGGGGCTTCTACCGGAAAACGTCCGATTAGCCATTGTGAAGCTATGTGCATTCCTCAATGCAATCTCTCAGAAGGTGATCGATCCAGAAATCGTAGCAAGGCTAAGGAGTGATGTGGCGCAATGTCTTGTCAGTTTCGAGCTGGTGTTCCCACCATCCTTCTTCAATATCATGACGCACGTCCTAGTTCATCTAGTCGACAAGATTGTCATCTTGGGGCCCGTATTTCTACACAATATGCTCCCCTTTGAGAGGTTCATGGGAGTCCTAAACAAATATGTCCGTAACCGTGCTAGGCCAGAAGGAAGCATCTCCATGGGATATCAAACAGAGGATGTTATCGGGTTTTGTGTTGACTTCATTCCTGGCCTTAAGAAGATAGGTCTCCCTAAATCGCGGTATGAGGGGAGACTGACTGGAGAAGGCACTCTTGGAAGTGACTCAATAATAAGCAGGGACGAATATTCTTGGTCGCAAGCACACTACACAGTTCTACAGAACTCTAGCTTGGTGACCCCGTATGTCGATGAACACAAGAACAGTCTGCGCTCCAACCACCCGGAGCAATGCGACGACTGGATTAAATGTGAACACATCAGGACTTTCAGCAGTTGGTTGGAAACACGTCTCAAAGGTGACAACACTATTTGTGATGAGTTGTACTACTTGTCCAGGGGACCATCTTTGACTGTATTGACTTACAAAGGATACGAGATAAATGGGAATACATTTTACACGATCGCGCAAGATCAAAAGAGCACCAACCAAAACAGTGGTGTCTGCTTTGATGCAGCAACCGAGAGCGGAAAGGACACATATTATGGTTACACAGTGGACATATGGGAACTTGACTACGGACATGATTTTAAGGTCCCTTTGCTTAAGTGCAAATGGGTCAATCTGTCAGGCGGCGGGGTACAGGTAGACCCACAGTACGGAATGACAACAGCGGATCTGAAAAATCTTGGGTACAGTGACGAACCGTTCGTCCCAGCCAATGATGTGGCACATGTTATCTATGTGAAGGACATGTCTACCAAACCGAGAAAAAGAAAAGATAAGGAACCGAATACATCATACGATGAGCCAAAGCGCCACATAGTTCTTTAAGGAAAAAGGGACATCCTGGGAGTGGACGGCAAGACAGACATGTCTGAAGATTATGAAAAGTTTCATGAAATTCTTCCCTTCAATATCATGGCTGACCCAAGCATCCTGATAAACGATGAAGATTATCCATGGTTACGGCGCAATAAGCAAATGACACAAGCGAAGAAAAAGTGAAGACTTTGTCTCGCAACTATTATGATGATACCATGCCAACTTTGTAACACACGAGTATGCTACCATTGTCCGTTTTGTACATGCATATGCTATGTGGGTGAAATTTTGATACCATGCCAACTTTCAACTTTTTCAGAGTTCATTTGAAATGCTTTAATGTCTTATGGTTCGGCCCTCGTAATACCATTATTCAAATTTTAACTATTCAAATTTGAAAACTAATGGCACTAACAGAAAGTTTATAATTTTTCTGACCTAAAAGCAAAAAGAATTAAAAAATAAAGCAAAAAACAAAAGAAAATAAATAATGCAAAAAACAAAACAAAAAACAGGGAAAAATTATTTTTATAGTAAAGTTAATCACAAACTTGTGATTCACACAAATTTCAAAGAATTCAAATTTTAACTATTCAAATTTGAAAACTAATGGCACTAACAGAAAGTTTATAATTTTTTTAAAACTAATGGCACTAACAGAAAGTTTATAATTTTGCTCCTCGCCCTGGCCCATGACCATTAGTCCCGGTTTGTGCCACAAACCGGGACTAAAGGGTTGGTCCTTGTTGCGGGCAGAGTTTAGTCCCACCTTGCCAACCGAAGGGGGCTCACACCGGTTTATAAGCCCTTCCCTCTCTGCCTTGTTGAGCTCCTCTCAAAGTGAAAATAGATGCCCTAATAGAGAAAAGTTTAACCTAAATTCATAGTGAATTTCTCTGAAATTCATAGAAATTTACTATGAATTTAGGTTGAATTTTCTCTATAAGCGCATCTATTCTCATTTTTTAGTAAGTTAATCACAAACTTGTGATTCACGCAAATTTCAAAGAATTTAAATTTTAACTATTCAAATTTGAAAACTAATGGCACTAACAGAAAGTTTATAATTTTTCTAAAACTAATGGCACTAACAGGAAGTTTATAATTTTGCTAACCTAATAGCAAACAGAATTAAAAATGAAAGAAAAAACAAAAGAAAATAAATAATGCAAAAAACAAATAAAAAACAGGAAAAAAACTATTTTTATAGTAAAGTTAATCACAAAATAAAATAAATAAAGCAACAAAGAAAACAAAAAAACTAAA
>NC_057797.1:115138328-115138538 GCF_018294505.1 Triticum aestivum | reverse complement strand
TTAAAGCAAAAAACAAAAGAAAATAAATAATGCAAAAAACAAATCAAAAAACAGGAAAAAACTATTTTTATAGTAAAGTTAATCACAAAATAAAATAAATAAAGCAACAAAGAAAACAAAAAAACTAAAAAAGTGTTTTCAAATTTGAAAACTAATGGCACTAACAGAAAGTTTATAATTTTTCTAAAACTAAAAGAAAAAAGAATAAAA
>NC_057797.1:115137379-115138222 GCF_018294505.1 Triticum aestivum | reverse complement strand
AAAAGAAAATAAATAATGCAGAAAACAAAACAAAAAAACTGGAAAAAAATAGCAACAATAAGTATTTTCTTGTAAGTAGAAACAAAATAAAATAAATAAAGCAACAAAGAAAACAAAAAACAAAAAAAGTGTTTACAAATTTGAAAACTAATGGCATTAACAAAAAGTTTATAAATTTTGCTAAAACTAAAAGCATAAAGAATTAAAAAATAAAGCAAAAAACAAAAGAAAATAAAATAAATAAAGCAACAAAAAAATGCCACCTACTGGGCCCCCACGGCCTGAATACGATTAGAAACTCATCCAAGGGCCAGGATTCAGGCCCGCAGGAGGCCCAGTAGGCCCACAGGCATAGCAGTGACAATTAGGCCCGTAAGCCTGCAATGGAGAGAAGCTCGAGAGGGGTGCGGCAGTGGGGCTTATAAACCACTGTGCACCCCTCTCAACTAGCGAGGTGGGACTAAACTTTCGATGCCGCAGCAGCACAAGGCCTTTGGTCTCGGTTGGTAGCACCAACCGGGACTAAAGTTCGGCATTGGTCACGGTTGCCGTGACCAATGCCCCTTTTAGTCCCGGTTGGTGCTACCAACTGGGACCAAAGGCCGCCGCTTCCCGCCCTTTGAACTGCTGAAAAGAGGCCTTTGGTCCCGGTTGGTGGCACCAACCGGGACTAATGCCCACCTTTAGTCCCGGTTGCTGCCACGAACCGGGACTAAAGGCTCTGCTATATAAGTCCACACTTAGGAAATTTTCACTCTCATCTTGCAGTTGCCGCCCCCGACGACGCCGACGCCGTTAGGCTGCCCCGACGCCGCCCTCCCCGGCCCGCCCCCGTCGTCGCTG
>NC_057797.1:115136476-115137013 GCF_018294505.1 Triticum aestivum | reverse complement strand
GAAGAAGAGGAGAGGAAGAAGAGGAAGTCTTCTCCTCTATTCTTTCTTCTCTTCTTTTGTCTTCTTCTTCCTATATGTATTAGTTTTTTTTATTTAGGTTGTTAATTAGTAGATATTAATTTTGTTCATATATGTATGGATGCATGTGATATGTATGTATGTATCGGGTATGTCGTTGTCAATATACCCCCTACCCGATAACTTCGACATGAGGGGGTCGAGAGGGGGTCTAAGGTCGCCGAGGGGTCGAGGGTCGTCGAACGTGAGAGTAAGAAGAGGATAAAAAAAGAGAGGAAGAAGAAAAAAAGGAGAAGAAAGAATAGAGGAGTTCTTCTCCTCTATTCTTTCTTCTCCTCTTTTTTTTCTTCTTCTTCCTCTTTTTTTATCGGGAAGGAGGATCGTCGAGGGTCGCCGAGCGGTAGAGGAAACCCTAAATAGCAAGTATCGTCTGTGTGAGATACATGTGGCCGTCGGTGTCGGACAGTACATCCACGTCCCACAAGTGATGCGGGCTTCGACGCCCACGTCACTTGTGGG
>NC_057797.1:115113922-115135681 GCF_018294505.1 Triticum aestivum | reverse complement strand
AGGGTCGTCGAGGGTCAGGGTCGCCGAGCGGTAGAGGAAACCCTAAATAGCAAGTATCATGGGTGTGAGATACATGTGGCCGTCGGTGTCAGACAGTACATCCACGTCCCACAAGTGACGCGGGCTTCGACGCCCACGTCACTTGTGGGACGTGGATGTAGTGTCCGACACCGACGGCCACATGTATCTCACACCCACGATACTTGCTATTTAGGGTTTCCTCTACCGCTCGGTGACCCTCGACAACCGTCGTTGCCGATAAAAAAAAGAGGAAGAAGAAGAAAAAAAGAGGATAAGAAAGAATAGAGGAGTTCTTTTTTTTATCCTTGAAGCGTTGTCGAGGCCACCCCAAACCCTAGAGAAGCAGCATCGAGGCAACTAATTAATATTAGTTCTATGTTTGCCACTAATATATCCATCTGTCATGTTTGAATAATAATTGCCATGTTGTAAATATTTGTAGAAACTATGGACACCGCCCGAGACGAAGTACAGGAAGAGTTGTTGGGGTACATAATCGCACGAGGAAGTGATGCCGTCTACTCGTTGTTTCTCAACGACACCGATGGTCTGGAAGCAGCTGGCTATGATTATGATGGCTCCGGTGACCTAATGCCGGTGCAAGAAGGATACCGTGAGGATGGCTCCGGTGACCCAATGCCGGTGCAAGAAGGAGACCGTGATGACGTCTCCGGTGACCGAACCGAGTCTGGCCAGGTATGTATATTAGTTAATCTTCTGCTGACTAGCTAATTGATGCATTTATTGTTTTGGTATGTACACATATTAATTAAGTCTTTGTTCTTTTTTCTAGCCCTCCAGATCGAGCACAACTTCGGTAAAGAGACGAGGCCCGAAGAAAAAGTTGAGCTCGGATGAAAAGTTTGAGATCATAGCAATCGCGCGCGACGGCCAACCGATTGAACCCCTCCGGACAAAGAGCACATTTGTTGCTCAGTGCGGGGTTTTGGTTAGGTACAAGATCCCGATCAGCATCCAGCAATAGTTAAAGCCGGCTACAGAAGACCCTGAGGTGTCTTATGTCAATGATATGCAGAAAAATGATCTTTGGACTGAGCTGAAGTCAAATTTCACCCTACCGTAAGAGGATGATCCAGAGAAGCTAGTTAAAGAGCAACTAATCAAGTCTTTTGCTCTTAAGAGGATGGCAGAACTATTCAGGAGGTGGAAGAAAGAGTAGAATGAGTTTGTCGAAAATAAAGAGACACCAGAATTCAAGGGCAGATATGAGAAGATCAGAGATCACTGGCCCGCATTTGTGGCCCATAAGACATCGGAAAAGAGTAAGAAGATGTCAGCGATAAACAAGCAAAATGCTGCGAAGAAGAAGCATCACCATCGCACGGGGTCAGGTGGCTACCTCGTAGCCCGGCCTAAGTGGGCCAAGACTGAGAATGATCTGGCTGATAAAGGGATCAAACCAGAGACAATTAACTGGCCAGACCGTTGCCGGACTTGGTTCTTCGGGGCTGGCGGAACCTTGGACCCTGTATTAGGGAAGTGCATTTCGACGAACGATCAAATGGACATACCAGTCAGGAAGCTTCAGCAGTATATCGAAGCAGTGCAGCAAGGGACGTTCGTTCCAGACAGAGAGAACGACAAGCTCACAACGGCCCTCGGGAATCCTGAGCACCCTAGACGGACACGAGGCATGCCAGGCTCCATTCCAAGGAAGGTTGGGTTTCCAGACGCAGGCGGTTACAAATGCCAGGAGAGGAGGAAAAAAGTGCAGCAGACCCAAATGCAGGCGCTGCAAGCAAGCGTACAAACGGTAGAGGAATGAGAAGCAAATCGCAGCAAACGAACTGCCGAAGCTTCCCCCGAAGCTACCCCGCCATCTCAGCAGAGAAGCAGCGTGGCTTCCACCGAGCTGCTTCAGCCGGAGCATGTCTTCACGGCTCCTGCCAGCTATCCCGTGGATGCTATCACGGAGTCTCAAAATTGCAACCTTATGACGCAATGGATGAATTTGAAGGTCAAGGCGGCTGTTGGCTCTGTTTATCCTACTGAACCCGGCGCAACTTTTCACTGCCGGCCGATTCCATAAGGATATGCTAGGGTGATGGTGGATGAAATATCGAAGGGATTTGAGGACCTCCAGCTTGACCACCCTACCGGTGAAGGGGATACTAGGCTGGGTTCTGCTCTGAAGACTCCATGCCTATGGCGGAAGGAGCTCATCAACCTTCCGAACTGGGCGCCTCCGCCTCCTCCTCCTCCTCCGGCGAGTCAGGGCACTCCGCCTCCTCCACCACCTCCTCCTACGACGAGTCAGGGCACTCCGCCTCCTCCACCGCCTCCTCCTCCGGCGAGTGACGATCAGGGCACTCGGCCGGCTCCTTCTCCGGTGCGTGGCGGCACTCCGCCTCCTTCTCCGCCTGCGCCGGCGCGCCCGAGCAGCCAGCCTCCTCCTTCTCCACCTCGTCAGCAAGGGTGGAAGAGACCTGCCGCCGCTCCAGCTGCTCCGACGCGTCGTAGTCCTTCTCCTCTGCCTCGTAAGCAAGTAAAGAAGACAACCGCTCTGTCTGCTCTGCCAGCGTCTAGCAGTACAGCCAGAGGCAGGAGGACATACAGATTCGGTCCTTCTCTGAAGACTCCAGAGAAGTTACCATATGAGAGGTGTCGGCGTTCTGGGAACGTGGGTCCCCAGACTTGCCTGCCTGCGGCCTGCGGTGTGGCTCAAAGGGGGCCCATCACGGCCCATCTTCATCAACGTAAGACTCAAGACCCTCGCGAGGGGCCAAGCCTCGCGGGGCGGACGACGTGGGGCTTCCTCAGGCGTGGCCTCGTCAGGCTGGCTCACGAGGAGGCGGAGAAATCAAGGCGGGGTACCTCGCGAGGTGCCCATGACGCAAGCGATGACGACTCAGGGCGCCAGGCGGGTGCCAGCCGCACATCGTCCTCCTTTCCTCTTTGGTGCAAAGGGAGCAAGCGCAGCCGTGGAGTACCGAGGCATCAGGCAAAGGTTGCCATTTCGGTGCAACGAGACCAAGACTAGGAGGACTACGAGATGGAGGTCACCGTGGAGCCCAAGACGGCGTCATCACCAGAGCTTTCCGCAGGCGAAGACAACTTTTGTCAAGACAGTTTATACTTGTTGTCCCCCTTCAAATTAGCCCGCCATTGTTGGCTCCCTTCCCGCTCAATATTTGGGGAGAGGACCAGGTCCTCTATAAATAGGACCAACTTCCCACAGAGCAAGGGGGGGTCAGTCGGAAGGTTGAGAGGTTGGAAGCATAGAGAGAGAGAGAGAGAAAGGTGGTTCAACTCCTCCCAGCAGTTCATCGCCTCAGCCAAGAACAGACCCTCGCGAGGCTGTTCTTCCTTGTATTGTTCATCATCATCAGCCCCAAGAGGCAATCCACCACCACACACTGGAGTAGGGTATTACACCACAACGGTGGCCCGAACCAGTATAAACCTTGTCTCTCTTGTGCAGTTCTTTCAGTAGTCTAGATCCTTGCGAGACGGAGAGGTAGAGGACGTAATCTCCGCGCGCACCCCAGTGTTCAAACCTTAAGGGTCTGCCAGAACCCGAAATCCGACATTTGGCGCGCCAGGTAGGGGTGAGCCGGAATTCGTCTCCCATCGCTCCGTTCTCCTCCTACCGTCGCATCCATGTCTGACGCTCGTCAGGCCCGCGCCGAGCGCTGGGCCGCCATCGCTTCCCGCGTCGCCCAGACGGCGCCCGTCGGCAGACTCCTCATCGTTCCCCGTCACCTGCCATCAACGCCTCCACCGGCCCGGCGGGGGGCGAGCAGCAAGCATCGTCTCAGCATCCATCCGTGCGGCAAGACGGCCGCACCGCTACTCCATCGCTCACACCAGCTGTTTCTTCGTCCCGCGCGCTCCGCGCACCCTTGGAGGCTCGAGCTGCGCTCATCGCAGCAAACGAGCTCCTGCACTACCGTCCCGTCGACGACGTCTACGAAGAGTGGCTCGACCGCGTTGCCGAGCTCGTCCGCGCCGCGGGGGCTCTCCATCACCGTCCGTTCCGCCGCGCCGCACTCCACCCTGCGCGGGCAACGAAGCTCCGGGGGCGTACCAGCCGCCTCCTCTCCAAGAAGACGCCATGGCTCCAAGGCGCATGGCCCCTGGGCAGAACCCGCTCCATCAGGTGCCAGCATAGCAAGAACGGAGCTGCCAAGAAGTCCCTCGCCCGCAAGGGGCTGCCCGGGGGCTCCCTGCTCCGGCACGCTGCGACCCTGCTCCAGCTCCGGCACACCAAGACCCCGCGCTGCTCCTAGCTGCAGCGCGTGGGGACCCTCAAGACCGAGCTCTCCACCAGCCGAAGCTTTTCGTGGCCACCGCAGGCTGCCGCGCCTACACCACCAAGCTGCGTAGCATTGCGTGGCCCGGCAAGTTCAAGCCAGACCTGTCTCCTCATTACGACGGCACGACTGACCCTGCAGAGTTCCTCCAGCTCTATGAGCTGGGCATCGAAGCTGCCAGCGGGGACGAGAAGGTCATGGCGAACTGGTTCCCCACGGTGCTCAAGGAAGGAGCTTGCACCTGGCTCCTGAATCTGGCTCCAGGCACGATCTCTTCCTGGGACCAGATGCGCACCCGCTTCATCACCAACTTCCAAGGTACTCGCGACCGGCCACCCGTCGTGAGCGACATGCGCCGCATCAAGCAACAACCCGGAGAGACCCTACAAAAGTACATCCAGCGCTTCAACAGCACGCGCCTCAAGATCCCCAAGGTGTCTGAGGAGGCCATCATCTCGGCCTTCTCCGATGGTGTGGGCGACATCAAGATGAAGGAGGAGCTGGTGATGCATGAAGACCTGTGCACCTCCCTGGATCTGTTCAACTTGGCGACCAAGTGCGCCAGGGCTGAGGAGGGACGCCTCTCCCTCCTCGAGCTGCCTGCCGCAGACCTAGAAGAGAAGAAGCCCAAGGCCAAGGACGTGAAGCACAAGGGGGCTGCCGTGCTCGCGGCAGAACCAGACACCAAGCGGGGCAAAGATCTGCCCGAGTCCTCCAGGGGCAGTCGGTACTGTGTGTACCACGACCTCCACACCCACAACACCAACGAATGCCAAGAACTCTGTGCCGTGCGAGAAGGAAGGACCGGCCGTCGTCCCGAACAGGACGATCGGGGCTACGGCCGAGGAGGAGGAAGAAACGCGGGACGCTGGGAAGACCGCGGCCCGCGCCAAGGGTGGCGCGATCAACCTCGCGAGGATCGCTGGCGAGACCTTCCTCGCGAGGGGGACTGGAGGGATCAGCCTCGAGAGGATCGCCCGCAGGGCAACGCAGGCCTCCCTCCATTGCCGCCTCAGCCAAGGAGAAACGAAGACCACCATCGAGACGAAGGGGCTGGGGGCTTCCAGGAGCCACACACAATTGCCTGCATCCTGGGCGGAGCTCAAGCCCCAGCCTCACAATGCATCTTCAAGCTGTTTGCCCACGAAGTGAATGCAGTCCTCCCCAGGCTCGAAGCAACGCGCCCTCTCAGGTGGTCGGCATGCTCGATCACATTCAGCTCAGCGGATCAGCTCAAGTGCGCGGCCACAGCCGGGGTCCTCCCGATGCTTTTCTCCCCAGTCATCATGAAAGTGCAACTATCCCTAGGTGGTTTTGGTAATTCATAGCAACATATAGCTCATTGAGCTAATGCTATTCCAAGATGATTGTTTCAGGAAAGCTCAATGATTGGCATGGCATGGATGTGAAAGTGGAACCCTCAAAATGCTATGGACAAAGGATTGGCTCAAGCTCAAAAGCTAAAGACTCTTCATTTTATATTTTAGTGATCCAAGATCACATTGAGTCCTTAGGAAAAGCCAATACTATTAAGGAGGGATGAGGTGTTGCTTAATGAGCCTCTTGCTTCATGTGCTTAGTAATATGCTCCAAAACCCTCAACTATTTTTCCATATCCACATATGACCTAAACCCTAAGCCAAACTCGGTCCTACCGATTCTTCCTATCCGGCGCCACAGAGTTTCACTTGTCATTAGCCACTGCCAAACCCTAGCAATTCGGTCCTACCGATAGGGATCTCGGTCTCACCGAGATGGGGTTGCAAACTCTCTGTTTCCCTTTTGTAACTTTTCGGTCCCACCGAAAGAGCGAATCGGTCCCACCGAGATTGCAATGTAAACTTAGTGTTTCCCCTTTGTTACTTTTCGGTCTCACCGAGTTCCACTCGGTCTCACCGAAAGAGCAAATTGGTCCCACCGAGTTTGCCTGACCAACTCTCTGGTTAGCTAGTTACCAAATTCGGTCTCACCGAGTTTGTGTAATCGGTGTCACCGAGATTACGTTATGCCCAAACCCTAACCGAATCGGTCCTACCGAGTTGCATGTCGGTCCCACCGAAATCACTAACGGTCACTAGGTTTAAATTTTCGGTCCGAACGAGTTTATTGATTCGGTCCCACCAAGATTGGAAAACTGTGTAACGGTTGGATTTTGTGTGGAGGCTATATATACCCCTCCACCTCCTTCTCATTCAGTGAGAGAGCCATCAGAACACACACACCATTCCAACTCATATGTTCTGAGAGAGAACCGCCTACTCATGTGTTGAGACCAAGATATTCCATTCCTACCATATGAATCTTGATCTCTAGCCTTCCCAAGTTGCTTTCCACTCAAATCTTCTTTCCACCAAATCCAAATCCTATGAGAGAGAGTTGAGTGTTGGGGAGACTATCATTTGAAGCACAAGAGCAAGGAGTTCATTACCTACACACCATTTGTTACTTCTTGGAGAGTGGTGTCTCCTAGATTGGCTGGGTGTCACTTGGGAGCCTCCGACAAGATTGTGGAGTTGAACCAAGGAGTTTGTAAGGGCAAGGAGATCGCCTACTTCGTGAAGATCTACCGCTAGTGAGGCAAGTCCTTCGTGGGCGATGGCCATGGTGGGATAGACAAGGTTGCTTCTTCGTGGACCCTTTGTGGGTGGTTGCTTCTTCGTGGACCCTTCGTGGGTGGAGCCCTGTGTGGACTCGCGCAACCGTTGCCCTTGGGTGGAGCCCTGTGTGGACTCGCGCAACCGTTACCCTTCGTGGGTTGAAGTCTCCATCAACGTGGATGTAGGATAGCACCACCTATCCGAACCACGGGAAAAACATCCGTGTCTCCATTTCTCCAAACCATTCCCTTTACATTCTTGCAAGTAGCATGCTTTACTTTCCGCTGCCAATATACTCTTTGCATGCTTGCTTGAATTGTGTGATGATTGCTTGACTTGTCCTAAAATAGCTAAAACCTGCCAAGAACTAAAATTGGGAAAAGGTTAAGTTTTTATTTGGTCAAGTAGTCTAATCACCCCCCCTCTAGACATACTTTCGATCCTACAAGTGGTATCAGAGCTTTGGTCTCCATTTGCTTGATCTCCATAGCTTTTGGTGGTCATAGCCTTGGTTTCACAACCTAGGAGAGTATGGCGTCTAGCGAGGGAAATTATCACCATAGAGGTCCTTACTTTGATGGTACTAATTTTGCTAGTTGGAAGCATAAAATGAAAATGCATATTCTTGGACATAACCCCGCCGTTTGGGCTATTGTGTGTGTTGGTTTGCAAGGTGACTTCTTTGATGGGAGAGAACCAAACCGTGAAGCTACCACGGATGAGTTGAAGATGTTGCAATACAATGCTCAAGCTTGTGATATTCTCTTCAACGGATTGTGCCCCAAAGAATTCAACAAAATCAGCCCTCTTGAGAATGCAAAGGAAATTTGGGACACTTTGATTGATATGCACGAAGGTACCGACTCCATCAAGGAATCCAAGTTGGATGTGCTTCAAAGCCAACTTGACAAGTTCAAGATGAAGGATGGTGAAGGTGTCGCTGAAATGTACTCTAGGCTTGCTCTCATCACAAATGAGATTGCCGGCTTAGGAAATGAAGAGATGACCGATAGATTCATCATCAAGAAGATTCTAAGAGCCTTGGATGGAAAATATGATACCGTGTGCACATTAATCCAAATGATGCCCTATTACAAAGATCTCAAGCCAACGAAGGTGATTGGAAGAATTGTTGCTCATGAGATGTCACTTAAGGATAAAGAGGAACTTCACAACAAATCAAGTGGTGCCTATAAAGCCTCATGTGAAGCCCCTACATCATCAAGTGAGAAACAAGACTTCAATGAAGAATTGAGCTTAATGGTGAAGAACTTCAACAAGTTCTACAAGAGTAGAAGCAAAGATAGAAGCTCCAAGTCAAGGTCCTACAATGACAAAAGATCATCTAGTCGAGAGCGAAACTATTACAATTGTGGAAGACCCGGACACTATTCCAATGAGTGTACGGCTCCCTACAAGAGAAGAGAAGATTCTCCAAAAATAAGAAGCAAAGGATCACCACCAAGAGAGAGAAGGAGTAGAGATGATCGTTATGAACGAAGATACTCACGGAGAAGCAAGGATTCGGAAAGGAAGGAAAAATCATCAAGGAGCTACACAAGACGAAGACATCAAGCTCATGTTGGTGAATGGCTATCCAACTCCGACAGCCACTCCGAGAGAAGTTATCACTCTGACTCCGAAGATACTCAAGATGAAGGTGTTGCCGGTCTAGCACTTGTGTCAACCAACTCCTACGACATATTTGACTCACCAAATGAAGGAATTGGAAGATGCTTCATGGCCAAAGGTCCTAAGGTAACACACCCCAAGTATGTTGATTTCAATAGTGATGAAGATGACTTGTTAGGTGATGATTTGCTTGGTGACAACTCTAGTGATGAATACTATGATGAAAGACCAATTAATCATGCTAATCAAGATAAAACGAATGACAATGATAAGGAGAAGATTGAGGCTCTAACTAAAGAACTAAAAACTCTTAAGTTAGCTCATGACATTATCTTCAAAGATCATCGAGAACTTTTAAGGGCTCATGAGAAACTATGCTTTGAAAAGCTCAATCTTGAGCAAGAGCATGAGTTCTTAAAGGCAATCAATGATGATCTCCGCAAGAAAAGTTCTTCTTACATTGCCAAGCGTTTACTCTTATCCACTTACATGCCTCAAGTCAAGTCTAACAAGAAAGATTCTTCCTCTAGTAGTAACAATGATTATGCTAAATTCAATATTGTTGCTTCTAGTAGTTCTCTTGATTCCACTAATGATTCTCTTAGCCAAGTTACACTTGAGCAAGAAAATAGCTTATTGAAGGGAATTATAGAGAAAGGAGTGTACAAAAGCCTTGCCGGGAGTAAGCAATTCAAGGAAATTGTGCGCAAGCAAGGAATGCACCGGAAGAATCAAGGTGTTGGTTTTGAACGAAAGTTCAATGCCAATGGAGTTGAATGGGAAGAAGATCAATACCCCAAGACAAAGTTTGTCCCTCAACAAGAGAAGTATACTTCTTTCAAGGGGACACAAGCTCAAGATGATCTTCCACCACAAAACTACGAGCAAAAAGGCAAGGACAAGCTTCAGGAGGAAATTGATGCATTTGAAGAAGCTCCTAAGACCTTAGTCAAGTGGATTTGCAAGACTACTTCAAGGTCCACTTCATCAAGTACGACTACAACTCCAAGGATTCCCATCAAGATGGTGTGGATCCAAAAGAAGAAGAACTAGAGAGTTCTCGAGGGTGACTCCGCCAACATACTTCACTCTTATCATTTTGGCAAGAACAAGTGCAATCAACTTCCACATCTTGCACTAGTTCAAGGAGTCACAAACCCTCTTGTTGGTAAGACAAGGGACAAGGTAACCTAAAAGTTTTCATGGACATCATCTTTTGTGTGCATCACTCTATGTCTATGGATATCCTTGTTTGTTCCTTGTGGGACTAACCCATGTAGGTATTGAAAGTGCAATTCACTCAAATGGATAGCTCCAAGAGATCTACATCAACATTGAGCATCCACATCTTCAATATCTACATGAAGTCATCATCGACAAAACCCAAGGTTAGTTCATCCCTCTTAGGGGGGATATCACATCTAGGGGGAGCTATACTCTAAGACTTGAGCTAAAGCAACTCTAAAGATGTGAACACAACAATGCTTTATGTAAAAGTGGTAACCCCACTTGAGCTTAAATGATGAGTATGACCTATGATCAAGTGTTCTCACGTGACTCCTAAGTCAATATACTCATATATAGATGACCTAGTCATTGCAAATTGCTTGATAGATGCTAGAATTGGTTGTGCATGCCTTGCCACATATTTCATTTGCCATCTTATTGTGTGAGCATGCTGGTTGCATATTTTACTCATTCGAGGACATCCACTTGTTGCTTTGATTGTTCGGCTTTATCTATTTTTTTTGCCAAGTGGATGGACAAGAATGCCTAAGAACCTCCTCTAGCTATCTATGCTTTTCTCGTCTCAAACTCTATTCATGCTGCATCACAAAATTTGATCAAGTCAGATTCAAACCACTCTGTGTGAGGAGCGCTCGGAGTCCCCGATTCGTCATAGACTTAAACTTCCAAAACCTCTTTATGATTCTCGGTCTGACCGATACTCCACTTTCGGTCCTACCGAGATCATTAAGTTGATCTAGGTTTTCGATCTCGGTGCAACCGATTTGAACCTTTCGGTCACACCGAGTTTCAATAACTGCACGCAGTTATGAATCTCGGTGCCACCGAGTTGTTCCACTCGGTCACACCGACAGGGTCGGGCTATATATAGTCACGGGCAAAATTTGGAAATTTCTCCGAACCCCTTCGCCCGCGCGATAGCCTGCTCCGCCCTCGAGGTCTCCGGATCATCTTCTCGCCACCAGCAGCCTCCAGTCGCTGGTCTCCGTCACCGTCAACGGGATTTCTGCCCCGCCGTTGCCGCCGTAGCAAGTCCCCGCCAAACTAGGGTATGGACTTGATCTTTGTGCTATTCCTCAATCTGATTCCTAGCACATTGTGATCATATTGTTTCTAGCCACGTTTGATAAACTCCTATCCAGTTAAAACGCTCATAGATTAGGTTTGATTTTAAAATTCTAGGTTTAGGTCTCCGCCGAAACCATCGCGGACCCACCGAGTTGAAAAACTCAGTCCCACCGACTTGGCTTATGCCATTGCACAAGTGAGACTCGGTCTGACCGAGAATTACTTATCGGTGTGACCGATTTTTGAACTCAGTGAAACCCTAGCAGTCTCGGTGCCACCGAACTGTGACTCGGTCCTACCGAGTTCACTAGTTTAGGTTCCAAAACTGCTTTGGTATCACCGAGTTTGAAAGTTGGTATATCCGAGATGATTTCAGTGGGAAACTAAAACTAGGTTTTTGAATTATTATTTTGCAAAAATCTCTGCATTTTGTGATGCTCATCCACTCTATCTCCTCTATAATCTATTCACAGGGTCAGCAGTCAGTTTGCATCATGTCAAACCAGAGTGACAGCCAAAACTTGTCAGAGGAGCAAGTGCAGTTGAATGAGGGCACTAGTCCCTCAAGTTCCTCAGATGATGGTTGTAGGAGCACACCCAGCAACCTGCCTAAAGCTGCCACTAGGCAAAGGAAGAAGAAAACCTCAGATTCTGAAGATGAGGACTATGTGGCAGAGGAAGAGGCCACTTCCAAGAGAATTGAGCCAGCCCAAGGCACTAAGCCAGGTCTGAAGATCAAAAGGCCAGCAGGCAGGCAGCCCATGTCAAAGGCTAGAGCCTCGACTGAGAAGCCCACTTCCCAAGAGCCAGCTGCAGCTGAGGGCAAGAAAAGAAAGGAGAGGGTAAAAAAGACTGTGGCTAGGGTGCTTGGCAAAGCTTCCATCATGGAAGAGGAAGAGGAAGAAGAGGCAGCTGCACCAGCGCCCAAGGCACCCAAGCTTATGGGAGATGCCATAAGGTTAGGGTGAGCTGCATCCAAGCCCAAGGAAGCACCTAAGGCTGCATCTAAGCCTAAGAGTGCACCAAAGAGAAACACAAGAAGCATCCCAGCCACTGAGAAGAACAAGGCCCCAGTGCCTGAGACTGTTGCAGAGGATGAGGAAGAAAATGTCCTTCGGAAGCTCAAGCCCAAGATCCCAGACCACAACGATGCTCATCCTGTGGCTGAGGATATGAAGCTCAAGAGAGACTCAGGGCTCAGGAAATGGAGAGAAGCAGATCCATACGCCTCTAGGAGAAGGACTGCAGTGGACTACATGTTTCATACCAAGGAGCAGCAGGACTTCTATGAGACAGTGCTACTTGACAAGAAGCCAATTGTATGTGACATGAGATGGGTCGACTGGACCTATATCAAGAACAATGAAGAGTACTACCCTAGAGTATTTGACAGCTTTAGTGCATGTGGAGTTGCAGACTTTGTTGGGCAGAATCTCACAAAGTGGAACGAGGAACTGATCATGCAATTCTACTCCACAACACACTTTTATCCGGATGGCAGGATCACATGGATGTCAGAAGGTACAAGGTACAACTCTACTGTTGAGGAATGGGCGAAGCTAATCAATGCTCCATAGGAGCAAGCAGATGACTTGGACATTTATGCCAAGAAAAAGATGGACCACAACTCCATGTCCAACATGTACAAGGAGATTCCGAATGAAGCACTTGACACGTTCAAATTTGGCTTAGTGCATTATCTGCTATCAGGATTGCCCATGATCAACTGGATCCTTAGGCACACCCTTCTGCCCAAGTCTGGAGATCACAAGATGATCAGAGGTCACGCGATCAATTTGCTTCATGTTTTTGACGTGCCTCAAAAATTCAAAGTCATGAGCCTCATAGTGGAAATGATCAAAAGGACTGCGGCAGATCAGAAGAGGAGCTGTGGTTATGCCCCTCAGATTCAGGAGCTCATCAACTCCAAGATGGGCACGGGCGTATATTTGTTGGATAAGGAACACCTGCCCATCCGTCCAGATTTCGAGAACAATGAAGTTGTTATGACTGAGAATGAACCATCATCTGCCCATGCACAAGCTCAGAAGGAGAAGGCGAAGAAGGAGAAAGCTGCCAGGATGCCTACTCAAGCGGAGGCATTTTCTAGTAACTTTTTGGTAACTTGTTGCCAAAGGGGGAGAAAATGTATAGATCATAGGCTTCGAGAGAGAGTGTTGCTTTTATTCTCTCTTGTTTTATTTGGTTTTTTTCGAACTTATTTGCTTTTGAGTGCTTGATACTACGTCATTATTTGTGAGACATTGATGATCATGTGTTTGATCATAAGCTACACTTAATGTTTGCTTAATGCTTGCTTAAATATTATCATTCTATCTATCATTTGTGATCATTCATTGTTCTTGGTGATGAGTGCATGTATTTCATTCTTATCATTTTTGAGCGCTCCACCAAGATGTATGTGACATGGAAGAGTAACCCATAATTCTAATTCTTTGTGCATTTGCAGTCCAAAAGCAAATTTTAAATATGCACAAATTTAGGGGGAGCTCTTACTTATCACATACTTCTCAAAGCGATGATAAATTTCATGATTATTATCTTTTGTCGAAGCTTTGATCTATATGTTGTCATCAATTACCAAAAAGGGGGAGATTGAAAGTGCAACTATCCCTAGGTGGTTTTGGTAATTGATAACAACATATAGCTCATTGAGCTAATGCTATTCCAAGATGATTGTTTCAGGAAAGCTCAATGATTGGCATGGCATGGATGTGAAAGTGGAACCCTCAAAATGCTAAGGACAAAGGATTGGCTCAAGCTCAAAAGCTCAAGACTCTTCATTTTATATTTTAGTGATCCAAGATCACATTGAGTCCTTAGGAAAAGACAATACTATTAAGGAGGGATGAGGTGTTGCTTAATGAGCCTCTTGCTTCATGTGCTTAGTAATATGCTCCAAAACCCTCAACTATTTTTCCATATCCACATATGACCTAAACCCTAAGCCAAACTCGGTCCTACCGATTCTTCCTATTCGGCGCCACCGAGTTTCACTTGTCATTAGCCACTGCCAAACCCTAGCAATTCGGTCCTACCGATAGGGATCTCGGTCTCACCGAGTTGGGGTTGCAAACTCTCTGTTTCCCTTTCGTAACTTTTCGGTCCCACCGAAAGAGCGAATCGGTCCCACCGAGATTGCAATGTAAACTCAGTGTTTCCCCTTTGTAACTTTTCGGTCTCACCGAGTTCCACTCGGTCTCACCGAAAGAGCAAATCGGTCCCACCGAGTTTGCCTGACCAACTCTCTGGTTAGCTAGTTACCAAATTCGGTCTCACCGAGTTTGTGTAATCGGTCTCACCGAGATTAAGTTATGCCCAAACCCTAACCGAATTGGTCCTACCGAGTTGCATGTCGGTCCCACCGAAATCACTAACGGTCACTAGGTTTACATTTTCGGTCCGAACGAGTTTATTGATTCGGTCCCACCGAGATTGGAAAACTGTGTAACGGTTGGATTTTGTGTGGAGGCTATATATACCCCTCCACCTCCTTCTAATTCAGTGAGAGAGCCATCAGAACACACACACCATTCCAACTCATATGTTCTGAGAGAGAACCGCCTACTCATGTATTGAGACCAAGATATTCCATTCCTACCATATGAATCTTGATCTCTAGCCTTCCCAAGTTGCTTTCCACTCAAATGTTCTTACCACCAAATCCAAATCCTATGAGAGAGAGTTGAGTGTTGGGGAGACTATCATTTGAAGCACAAGAGCAAGGAGTTCATTACCTACACACCATTTGTTACTTCTTGGAGAGTGGTGTCTCCTAGATTGGCTAGGTGTCACTTGGGAGCCTCCAACAAGATTGTGGAGTTGAGCCAAGGAGTTTGTAAGGGCAAGGAGATCGCCTACTTCGTGAAGATCTACCGCTAGTGAGGCAAGTCCTTCGTGGGCGATGGCCATGGTGGGATAGACAAGGTTGCTTCTTCGTGGACCCTTTGTGGGTGGTTGCTTCTTCGTGGACCCTTCATGGGTGGAGCCCTGTGTGGAATCGCGCAACCGTTGCCCTTGGGTGGAGACCTGTGTGGACTCGCGCAACCGTTACCATTCGTGGGTTGAAGTCTCCATCAATGTGGATGTAGGATAGCACCACCTATCCGAACCACGGGAAAAACATCCGTGTCTCCAATTGCGTTTGAATTCTCCAAACCCTTCCCTTTACATTCTTGCAAGTTGCATGCTTTACTTTCCGCTGCCAATATACTCTTTGAATGCTTGCTTGAATTGTGTGATGATTGCTAGACTTGTCCTAAAATAGCTAAAATCTGCCAAGAACTAAAATTGGGAAAATGTTAAGTTTTTATTTGGTCAAGTAGTCTAATCACCCCCCCTCTAGACATACTTTCGATCCTACACATCAGCAATGTACTGGTCACCAGGACCCTCATCGACGATGGGGCAGGGCTCAACGTCCTGTCCGTGGAAACATTCAACAATCTCAAAGTGCCCTACGACCAGCTTCAGCCAACCAAGCCTTTCTCCGGAGTCACCGACGGCTCCACGGTCCCGATTGGGCAGGTCCGCTTCCCTGTCACCTTCGGGGCACGCGACAACTACCGCACCGAGCTCATCGACTTCGACGTCGCCCAAATCCGCCTGCCGTACAACGCCATCCTCGGGTACCCAGCGCTGGCCAAGTTCATGGCCGTAACTCACCATGGCTACAACATCCTCAAGATGCCAGGAAGTGGCGGAGTCATCACGGTGCCCTGTGAAGAGAAGGATGCAGTGTGTTCCCTGGAGCGAGCCTTTCAGGCCGCATCACTGGAAGACCCGGGTTGCGGAAGAAGGAGGCTTGCCGAGACCACCCCCAAGAAGAAGAAGACATCGTCCGGACTAGCCCCTTGGGAGGCGGGCCCCTCAGGGCCCGCATCTGCCTAGGGGTAACCTCCTTCCATCGCATAGGAAAGTGCGCCCGGCGCCCTCCTCAGGCAGGGCTCGGGGGCTCTCCCCTGGAGGGCCACCGACCTGGCCAAGGTCACGAGGGAGATGCTTGGGCACCAAGTGGAGGCGTGTTACAAAGCACGTTTCCCTCAAGAAGGAGCAGGGCAAGGAAGGTCAGACCCGCAGGAGTTCGTCGACAAGCCCATTCAAGAACTAGAGGAATCAAGAATCGCGAGAGGTTGCCGCCGTCTACCGGCTGTGGCTCCCCATCCGGGCGAGGATGGTGGGCTGCGTGTCTGCATCGACGTACCAGGGCTCAACCAAGTCGCTACGATGGAGTGCCTCTAGCCGTCGCGAGTGGGGCGCTGCGGGGGTCCGCCCCACAGCTACGTTCGCATGCCTTACGGCTTGCCAAGCGCGGTTGCAACGCGCCAGTGCCTCATGAGGGGCATCATGGAGGCTCAAGAGGACAGGCTATCCGCAGCCTTTGCGGAGATGGAGATGATTCGCGAGGAGCTACCAATGCCTCCGGAGCCACCCGAGGCCCCTGGGCCTGGGGGCTCGTGAGGATCGGCTTCCGTAGCCCACCGAGTCTGCTGCACCAACACCCCTTCGCCATCGACACCCGCAGGTGACATCTTACAAGTTTCATTTCCAGCTGGGAGCGCCCTCCCAGGGCTGCATCGTTCCCAGACCGCGTGGGTCCGTCCCTGCGGTATGTATCCCTTTTATTTCATGTTGTTAGCTTGCTTTGTTGGGGGCGCCCCTCGGGCTGCATCATCCCCAAGTCGCTCGGGCCCGACCCAGCGATGTCTATTTTAATGAATCCTCTCCTTCGCGGCTAACGTGTTTGATCTAGTTGCCTGCTCAACTGACGCCAACTGACGGAATTGCTCCCATAACGGCACGACGCTTGCGCATGGGTCCGTCCCTGCAACGCCGAAAAACCTGAATGGCTGAGCTCTAGCCGCGGCAGCCCCGCATGGCGCCACCTCGTCAAGCCTCCAGTGCCTCACCTCCCCTTGGAAGCAACTAACGGCAGACTGGTAATTTCCATGGCAGCCTCTTCTTCCTTCTGTGATGAGTTTACAGGATCCCCTAAGGGAGTTGCGCCAGGCAAGGCCCTCGCGGAGTTCCTTTCACTCTAGTCCCCGCAAACCGCTTGCACGTTAAAGGGGGGGTGCCTGATCATCGCGACTCAGGGCTCCTACTGGCTCTCCAGCCCTCACCCTCTGGCCTTGACCACGGCATCGCAACCTGGCATACCAGCGATAGCTGAGACTAGCTCGAGGGCCGGGACCCGAGGACGTAGAGCAGAAAGGGGAGCAAAGGCGGGGGATAAGGGGCGCGCGAGGACCTCGCCGAGCGATTCCGCTCCTGCCGACGCGCAGACCCGACGACACACCAGGAATGGTCCCCGACTCTCGAGATAAGTCGCCGCCTGAAAGCACCGGCTACCGTAGCACTACCCCGCACCTCATGCAATTCTGTGTCAGCGATGCCGCTCTCCTTTCTCACCGAGCAACGGCTGCTTGGGTGCCAAAGGGGACCTCCTGAGCATCGCGACTCAGGGGCTCTTACCGGACCCCGGGTCGCTCACCTCCTGTCCTTGACCACGGCATCGTGACCTGGCATACCAGTGACGGCTGACGCCGCCTTGGGACTGGGACCTATCGACACAGAGCACCAAGCCTTCGCGAGGTTCGAAAGGGAGAACTGAGCTAAGACGGAATCAGCAACTCGCTCAACTCTACAGCAAGGGTTATGTATAAACAAACAGGATTACAGGCAGCTTACAAGCCCCCATGGGGCGCATTCTGATTCCTCACAGGGAACGGATCCTAAGGGATGCCAACTAAACGCGCTCCTGCAAGAGATGCGATCATCAATAGTGGGCCATCAAGCGCCGGTGCCAACCCCATCCAGATCAGAGTCGGCGATGGCCAGACGAGCCCGCCTTGCTCCAAGAGTGGCGCCGGCTCGTGGGCTCGTAGCTTACGTCACTCGTCTCCGGAGTCGCGAAGATCTCGTTGGAGTCACTGGGTCCCCCGGCGCCTCCGTCGCCTGTAGAGTCGCCAAGGGAGCGGTCGACGGGCCTAGCCTTCATCATGGCAATGTCTTGGCCAGCTCTCCCGGGGCAACACTCCAGCCGGCGCCCATCCACGTCGAAAACCTTGAAGAACATCACCGAAGCGCCATCATACTCCAAGTGGGCCGCGAAGACGCCCCTCACCCTACAAACCCGGGCGATCTCTCTCCAGCCATGAGTCATGTAGACCTCACCCGGGGCAACGACCGCGACCTCTGCCTCGGTCGCGAGGGCGCTGCAGTCGGCATGCTGCAGCCGGAGCTCCAAAGGCACACCCAGCGGGATGATGGAGGCGAAGAATGGAGGCAGGCGGATCCAAGACTGGAGAGGAATGGCGACATGGAGCACGAACTCTAGGGAGGAGCCCTCGGTGTGGACCCCAGGAGGAACAACCAACTCCTTCGTGACCCTCAGCGCCGACGGCAGCGCTGACCGCGGGGATCGACATCGACCCCCTTGAGGCCCTCGACGTGGACATACAAGGGAAGCGGGAACCCCGGCGGAGCCCGCTCGCACCGAGGCCTCGACACCACATGACGGTCCTCCTCGCCCCGGCCGCAGAGGGCGAGCCGCTTCTTCGGCGGGAGCGGGTCTGGTCCCTCTTGAGGAGCCTTTCCCTTCTCAGCTGTAGAGAACCGGCGAGTCGGGGCCATCGCGGCAAGACGGAGCAAGGATCGGGAAGAAGGAGAAGCAAGGAGGGATGGACTGGAAGGGCATGCGCAGTTTCGTACTTATAGCTGGCGAAGGCCAACCGCCGGCCTCCACGATCACAGGTAATCATGACACGATTTGAATGCAGGGACTTGTCCAACTCACGCGATCACTTAGGCGTCGTGGGGAAACAGAGACGCCCGCGTCCAATCAAACGCCACGCGGCGCCCAAGGCCGCAGGCTGTTAGGGCCTGTGGCGCTTCGCCCTTGCCCTTTCGCCTATCAGCACGGCCAAGTCCGGACGCGCCTTGGGCCCGAGGGCTACTGTCGGCATTCTGGGAACAGGGGTCCCTAGACTTGCCTGCCTGCGGCCTGCGGCGTGGCTCAAAGGGGGCCCAGCACCGGCCCATCTTCATCAACGCAAGACTCAAGACCCTCGCGAGGGGACAAGCCTCGCGGGGAGGATGACATGGGGCTTCCTCAGGCACGGCCTCGTCAGGCTGGATCATGAGGAGGCGGAGAAATCAAGGCGGGGTACCTCGCGAGGTGCCCATGACGCAAGCCATGACGACTCAGGGCGCCAGGTGTGTGACAGCCGCGCATCGTCCTCCTTTCCTCTTTGGTGCAAAGGGAGCAAGCGCAGCCGCGGAGTACCGAGGCATCAGGCAAAGGTTGCCATTTCGGTGCAACGAGACCATGACCAGGAGGACTACGAGATGGAGGTCACCGTGGAGCCCAAGACGGCGTCATCACCAGAGCTTTGCGCAGGCGAAGACTGCTTTTGTCAGGACAGTTGATACTTGTTGTCCCCCTTCAAATTAGCCCGCCATTGTTGGCTCCCTTCCCGCTCAATATTTGGGGAGAGGACCAGGGCCTCTATAAATAGGACCAGCCGCCCATAGAGCAAGGGGGGGTCAGTCGGAAGGTTGAGAGGTTGGAAGCATAGAGAGAGAGAGAGAAAGGTGGTTGAACTCCTCCCAGCAGTTCATCGCCTCAGCCAAGAACAGACCCTCGCGAGGCTGTTCTTCCTTGTATTGTTCATCATCATCAGCCCCAAGAGGCAATCCACCACCACACACTGGAGTAGGGTATTACACCACAACGGTGGCCCGAACCAGTATAAACCTTGTGTCTCTTGTGCAGTTCTTTCAGTAGTCTAGATCCTTGCAAGACGGAGAGGTAGAGGACGTAATCTGCGTGCGCACCCCAGTGTTCAAACCTTAAGGGTCTGACGGAACCCGAAATCCGACAAAAGGACCCGGAGGAGAATGCCGAGATCGCACGAGAAGAAGTGAGCAACTTCTTTGAAGGGGTGAAAGCAAAGAAACATCCACCTCCGAAGGAGAAGGTAGATCCGGTGAAAGCGAAGTGCACTCTGGCTGCCCTGACAAAACCACCCAAGTCTCCGCCGAAAGGAAACTATGACCACATTATTGGAAAGGAATTTGCCGAAGCGGAGCGGTCGGGAAGTACTGTCAGTGATCAAAGGCTGGAAGAACGACGAGCTGGGAAACAAATTGCACAGCTCGGCGAACAAGGGAAGCAATCGTGCCCCCCGCTCAAGGTGCCTAGCGACATTGTCGCTAATGATCCTAGGATGGTGCCCGGTTATAGCAATCTTGGAGATTACCTACCCGACGATGTACATTATGATTTCATGGAGGTGCAGATACAAAGATACGAGTACGGGAAGCCTCTCGTCAAAGATGAAAGATCTTTATCAACGATGATGCGAAGATTGCATGATTGGTACTTGAAAATCTGCAGAGAGTCTGGGGGGAGGAGTACTTTGTATGTGAAAGTTAAAAAGGAGCATGACGTCGTTGGAATTGATCTGTTGCCTGTTCCATTTGAGGAGTTTTTTCAGTTTTTCAATCAATTGGCCCTCGATAAAGCAACGGTCACCTGCTACTGTCTGTAAGTAGTACAACTTCTGTCATTAAGTCTCTCTATATAGCTCATCTCTTTCATTGCATGTATTTATAATTATCCTCACTATATTATGCAGATTGAAGATCGCCGAATTGAAGAAAAGACAAGTCGGTGATATTGGGTTCATTAACACGTATCTCATAGATGCAACTGAGGTTAAATTTCATGCCGCAGATACCGAGGCCAACTTGCTACAATCGTTGGTAATAAATGAAAACAAAGATATAATACTCTTTCCTTACAACTTCAAGTGAGTGTTACTATGTTGTGCGTATTTGGTTTCCCTTATATATTAGTCAAGGTTAGAGTAATGTAATTGATGGGTTATGCATGCGTGTGCAGTTTCCACTATATTCTCCTAGAGATTAAGCTTGAGCAGGGACTAGTAACCGTCTTAGACTCAAGACGAAAAGATCCCCAGGACTATGCGGACATGACTCAAATGCTGGAGAAGTAAGTTAAATCGATCATTATCCACCATATCAGCAACTTTGTTCATTTCCTGATATATCAAGTAATTGTTTTCTTTGTCTGGCAGGGTTTGGAAAAAATTCACCAAAAAAGCTCCGGGACTCCCGAAGAAGCTGCAATTTAGTGACCCGAAAGTAAGTACTATAGTAGCATGTTCCGCGCATCTCCTATTGATTCAAGCGCTAGTTTCATCAATACCATTTGGCATTCTTGCTTATCAGTTTGATTGACCTCTGTTTCTTGTAAAGTGGTTGTGGCAGGACCAAGGGAATGATTTCTGTGGATACTACGTTTGCGAGTCCATCCGCCACACGACCTGTGAGCGGGGCTACTCTAATGAACAATATGAAGTGCGTAAATAACAACATTCACAATTTTATTTTATTACCATCATTTGTGTTTAGATTCATTCATATATATATATATATATATATATATATATATATATATATATATATATATATATATATATTGACCCCCTTCTTCAAATTAGATGTTTCGGAAGCGGGATGAACTCCTAGCACCAGCTCGCATGTGAGCAATTCAAGAGGAATTGGCGGCATTCTTTCTTGACCACGTGATCGCTGAAGACGGAGAATAATATGTGGACCATGAGTCCGTATGTTAGGAGATTATATTTGTAAGAGATAATTATTGTATATATGTAGCCGGTAGTGTCGGATAGATATACGAGAACTTGTTGTTCGACCAATCTCTCGGAGAAGGAGAGGTGGTCGATATCACTTCTCTCTGTATGCATATATGTTCATGACGATCTTCTGTTTCCTTCGTTTGCTTACTAGCTAGCTAGCGTGTCTAGTCCTCTCTATACGTATGTATAGTACGTAGCGTCAACCAAGCA
>NC_057797.1:115049579-115113662 GCF_018294505.1 Triticum aestivum | reverse complement strand
TTTCAAAAAAAAACAAAAACCCCAGCCACAGAAATGCTGACGCGTGGATGCCTATTGGTCCCGGTTGGTGCCACCAACCGGAACCAAAGGCCCTCGTGCCTGGGCTCCGCGCACAGGCTACGTGGAGGCCCATATGTCCTGGTTCTGGATTGAACCGGGACTAAAGGGATAGGACATTAGTACCGACCCTTTAGTCCCGGTTCAGGAACTGGGACAAAAGGCCCTTACGAACCGGGACAACAGGCCCTTTTTCTACTAGTGCATCTACTGCCCTTCACTGAAAAGCGTATAAAGGACACCTCTTGTGAGGTCAATCACATTCGTAGGGATGGTAAACATGCAGTAGGTTATCCTGCAGAATACAAAAGGATGGTAAAAAAATATTAGAAGTTCAGATACAACAACAAACAGAAGTTCAAACACCATAACTCAAAAGGAAAGAGGAGACATAAAACAGAAGTTCAGATACTACAACAACGGCAGTTCAGATAATACAACAACAGAAGTTCAGACACTATAACTCCAAGGCAAGGGAGAAATGAATAGAAGCCCACATACTACAACAACAGAAGTTTCAGACACAGAGTAACATCTCTGGCAGCAACAAAGTTAAAGAATAAGAAAACTCACTCAGAATACTTCTTCAGACCCTCTTTACTCAGCACATACTGTTTCAACTTCCGGGCCTGGGATAGATGAGGGTAACTGTATTTTTTCAGGGGAGCGACAGGAGAACGCCACTTCAAAGGCAATCTTGATGCTCTCTTGGAGGAAGTTATGTTCCCAGACTCAACTGCCGGTTTCCTCCTGGTGATGACAGCATTCTTCCCACCTCTACCAGCAACAGTACCAGCAGCACATTTAGCATTCTTCGGGTAAGGAATATTCTCAAAATCATCATCGAACGAAATCACTTCTGCTTCGGCTGCTTCGACTGCATCAGCCTTCCTGGGGCAAGGGGTTTTTGGAGTACCACGAATACCACAAGCCTACTTCCCCAACTTGGAAGGAATAAGGGTCCGAGGTCTATCATTTTCTATCAGAGCTGTACTCATCGGTTCCTCCTTAGGCTAGTATTCCTGTGACCCGAGGAATGAGTAGTGGTAATCAGTCAACTCCAACGGTTCCATTGTCTATGAAAAAAGGAAGAGAAAATATCACCATTAAATACAACTGAAGTTCAGGAACAACACAGTGTGCAGTCCAAATAATAAAGATGACATGGTTACTACTCAAGCTGACCTAAAAAAATAGTTGCAGTAAAAAACTAAATGAAGTTCAGGCACAACCAGAGGCACAGTTCAAGAAAAACCGATGAACGGGAAATCATTCAACTACAGCTATCAAAACCATAAAAAGGCATCATCTCTGAAGTTCAATTAGAAAAGAAAATGCTCATGTCCATTTAAGCAATGGAAGGATACAAATTACTGAAACAAAACACACAAAGATAAATTAAAAAAGATAGAAATGAAGTTCATGTACAAATAAAATGCTCCTCTCCTTCTGAAACCAGCAGCCCAGCCAGATCATAAGCAGAAGTCCAAGTTCAGAGAAAAATATAAAGTTCAGGAAGAATAAAAGATGCAGTGCAGGTAAGCAGTCCAAGTTCTAAATACTTACATGTGTAGTAGCCAAACAGAGCTTGGAAGTCTGTCTCAAACATGTTAGAAGAAGCGATTGAGTACAGCCACGTCTTCCTGATATCTTCTTGCAAATTATTCCCATGAAAAGTGGGGAAAACAAGTTGAAGAATCATAAACACACGAATCATTAAAAACTGAGAATTAATATCAGAACGATACAAAGAAAAGTAAAACAAATATTAACATAGTGGATCGCACTTCAAAACTAATACAAAGGCAAAGAACAAGATATTGCATACCGAATCATGTGCATCCATGCTATCTGGACCACTTGCCATGAAGTACTTCCTCACACGGGAATCAAATTGACCTCTGAAAATCTTGTCCTAAAATAATGCAGACAACACCAACATATGAAAAAATAAAAAAATGAGACAAACAAGTTTTAACTAAAATGGTAAGGAACAAAACAGAAAAAAGAAATCACTGTATGGTTGACTTACACAAACCCAATACGGCAGGATGAGTTTATCCAATCCCTGGTACTTCGCACGTAGACAGTAGAGTCACTACTAGGAAAAGGGCTATAGATAGGATTGACACTAATGGCGCACCAGGGAAGTAGTGCACCACTACTATATACTAATGGCGCACCAGTTGGTGATGTGCCATTAGTGTGGTAGACACTAATGGGGCACCAGAAAACAGGTGCGCCACTACTGATAATTTTTTTTACATACATACTAATGGCGCATCCTATGTCTGGTGCGCCATTACTGAATTTTTTTTATTCTTTTTTTTGCAAAACTACTAATGGGCACCCTGTAAAAGTGCGCCATTAGTGTATATATATATATATATTTTACTTTTCTGCAAAACTACTAATGGTGCACCACCTGCAGGTGCGCCATTAGTAACCAGGGTTACTAATGTCGCATGTGCAGGTGGTGCGCCATTAGTAACCTGGGACCCCAACAAGATATTTTGGACAGCCCCACACCTACCCACTCACTTTCCCCACTTCATTCCCTCCACCTCCTTCTCCAAGCTTTCGGCTGGCTCCTCCTCCTCACCTCATTTCCACCATAGATTCATCAAAATTAAGTGGTGAAATTACCTTTTTTCATAGGTAAGTAAGGGGAAAGCTATCTTCATGATGTAGATCTACTTTTTTTCTCCCTAGCTCGCTCCAACAACGTGCACATGCACTTTTTGTGGCCTAGCTAGATCTATGTATGTTTGTGGTGTTGCATGTGTTTGTGGCGTTGCATATATGTTTGTGTTTGCAGGTACCGGTATTTGAAATGCGATAGTTGCCAATATTTTGCCGGAATGTTGATTCATTTCTGTTTCGGCGAGAATTTTGGCACTATGCATTCTTTTTGGTCCTATTTTTAGGGAAGGTCATGCCAATTTTTTTCTTGGTTCTAAAATATCGTTTTTCTCTACCCCGCAGGCGACCATGGTCCGCACGATGACCGAAGGCATTGTGAATAGGTTTTTGAGCTCCATGAAGGACGAGATGCTTCAAAAGAACGAGACTGAGATAAGATGTCCATGTCGAAGATGCAAGCTGAAGAGCCTTATTGCGGACCCGGATTCCGGGCAGGTGTGGGACCACCTGCTCTTGCATGGTTTCATGGATGGCTATCGGTGGCAAGGTGATGAAGATGACTATGAAGTCGTCCATGGGGGCCGGGCAAGAAATGAGGAAGAGCAACAAGACAAGTACCACCGCAGCGAGGGCGGGCGAGAAGACGAAGAATCTCCAGGACATGATCACGACGGTGATGTTGTACACAGTCATCATGTAGAAATTGTCGTACATGATGATGAGGAAGATCAAGACGAAGGGCATGATCATGAAGATGAAGATGCCGGAGCAGACGGCGATAGAGGCTGGATGCAGGACCCTCATATTCAAGAGCTGCTTCTCAAGCAGACGGATAATGCAAGAGCTGCCGCCAGAGAGAAAGCCAAGCTGGATCAACTAGAGATAGACGCGGTTACTCCATTGTATGAAGGATGCAGGCCCGAGGATACCCGCCTGAAAGTAACGCTCATGGCTCTGGAGATGAAGGTAAAGCACAAAATGACCGACGCATGCTTCGACGAGAACATGCCATTCTGGCACGAACGTCTTCCCAAGGGGAACAAGTGCCCGACCAGTTTCGAGGAGGCGAAGAAAATCATGTGTCCTCTGGATTTACCGCACGTGAAATACCATGTGTGCATGAACAACTGCATCATTTATCGGGACGAGCACGCAAAGTCTACCATATGTCCGGTGTCCAGCGTCACTCGATACAAGAAGAGGAAGAAAGCTCCTCGAAAATCGGTGTGGTACTTTCCGATCACTCCTCGTCTACAGCGGTATTTCACGGACCCTAAGGTAGCAAAGCTCCTGCATTGGCACGTAGATAGGGAGGAGAAGAAGCGGGAAGATTACGGAAATGATCCGGAGATAAATAAAAAAGACAAGATGCTGAGTCACCCTAAGGATGCGAGCCAGTGGCAAGCGTTGAAATTCGAATACCCAGAATTTGGGAAGGATCCAAGGAACATTGTGCTGGGCGCGAGCACCGATGGAGTCAATCCGTTTGGCAGCCAGAGAAGCACACATAGCACGTGGCCTGTGTTTGTGTGGATGTACAACCTTCCCCCCTGGTTGTGCATGAAGAGGAAGTACATTCACATGAGTATGCTAATTGAAGGGCCGAAACAACCAGGGAACGACATCAATCTGTATCTGGGGCTGCTGAAAGAGGAGCTAGACACGCTGTGGAAAATGCCAGCCAATACGTGGGACGCTGCAGAGAAAGAATATTTCCCTATGAGAGCCGCACTACTCATGACGGTGCACGACTATCTCGGTTACGGATATCTTGCGGGGCAGGTAGTCCACCGATTTTCTGGATGCGTAAGGTGCATGGATGACACAATGTATCGCAAGCTAGATAGAGATCCCAGATCTTCGAAAACCGTGTTCATGGGACATCGAAGGTGGCTTCGCGACGATGACCCGTGGAGGAAACGCAAGGATCTGTTCGATGGTGAAACCGAACCCCGAAAACGCCCGCGTACGAGGAGTGGCGAGGAAATAGACGAGCTGTTGAAAAATTGGAAAGATTGCCCACTGCCGGGAAAGAAGCAAAATCTGCCAGAGCCGGGAAAGAAGCGAAAGGCGCCAGAGCCGCTGCTGAAGGTAGGGAAAACGAGGTCTGTTTTCTAGGACTTGCCGTACTGGAAGATCCACCGTGTGCCTCACAGCCTTGATGCCATGCATATCACGAAGAACGTGTGCGAGAGTCTGCTTGGTAGCCTGCTCAACATGCGAGAGAGGACCAAAGATGGGCCGAAAGCAAGGGCAGACTTGAAATCAATGGGCATCAGGCAGGAGCTTCACGCTAATGATGATGATGATGATGATGATGATGATGATGATGCGAAGCAGGACACAGAAACTCGTCGCGAAGGCAAAAAGGCCAAGAAGACCGGAAGTGACTACCCTCCCGCGTGCTTCACTCTAAGTCAGGAGGAGATCGAGCAGTTTTTCACCTGCCTCGTAGGAGTAAAACTTCCTTATGGTAACGCGGGGAAGATAAGCAGATACCTAGACCCAGCGAAGCAGAAGTTCAGCGGGATGAAGTCTCACGACTGTCATGTGCTGATGATGCAGATACTTCTAGTTGCAATCCGTGGGATCATGGACGCGCACGTCCGTGAAAGGCTATTTGGCCTTTGCAACTTTTTTGACGTCATCTGTCGGAAGTCGATTGGCGTGAGGCAACTCAGAAGGCTACAGGAAGAGATCGTGGTGATACTATGCGAGCTTGAGATGTACTTCCCGCCCGCATTCTTCGACGTTATGGTGCATCTGCTGGTCCATATCGTGGAGGATATCATCCAACTCGGGCCGACGTTCCTGCACAACATGATGCCATTGGAAAGGATGAATGGTGTCATCAAAGGATATGTTCGCAACATGTCACGTCCAGAGGGAAGTATAGCCAGGGGCTTTCTGACCGAAGAGTGCATCTCCTACTGCACGAATTATCTAGGCATCGAGAACCCCGTTGGTCTGCCTGTCAACAGGCACCTTGGCAGGCTCGCTGGATGGGGTCACCGTGAGGGTCGCCGTGAAATGCATGTCGACTTCGAGGGTCGACTCGCCGACTTTGAAAGAGCAAACCTAGTCACACTACAACACATAGACGTGGTCAATCCTTGGGTGGTAGAGCACAAAACCTTTATTGAGAAGACGTACAATGACCGAGGCCAACAGAGGACGGACGGAGATATAATCAAAGAGCACAACTCATGTTTCACGCGTTGGTTCAAGCAGAAGCTTCTGTCGTACCCTTTACATGAGGATTCTTCCGCAGAAGAACAACTCATATTCACCTTGTCACAGGGCGCCGAGCACAGCCTGATGACCTATGAGGCGTACGATATCAACGGCTACACATTCTACACCGAGAACAAGGACATGAAGAGCGATGGTTATCAGAACTCTGGGGTAACGATGGAATCCTACACCGGTAACAACAAGGACAGATACTACGGAAGGATCGAGGAGATCTGGGAGCTGAGCTACGCTGGAGAAAGGTCCCGATGTTCCGTGTCGGATGGGCCAAGAGCGTCCTAAAAGAAGACCGGTATTTCACCACCATGGTTATACCCGAAGCCAAATCCAAGACCGCGGGCGCAAACGTCACCGTGAAAAATGAGCCATGGGTACTGGCTTCCCAAGTGGACCAATGCTTCTTCATTACCGACCCGTCAAAGCCTAGTCGTGTTGTCGTGAGGAGAGGCAAAAGGAAGATCATCGGAATGGATGGAGTAGCCAATGAGCAAGACTTCGACAAGTACGGCGACTCGAAGATCGAACATGACGTCGACGATGAAGTAGCAGCACACACCACAAGAAGAAGCAGGACCACCCTACCTAAAGGACGTCCGTTCCATAGAAGAACTCCATTTGTGAAAAAGAAGGGCAAGAAGATTGTGAACAGATAGCTAGCTAAGATCGATTGTATTTAAATCGTAGTCTTCATTTCTCTCGATTGTATTTCATGGGCACTTTTTGATATCATTAATATTTTTACATTTCACGGGCACTTTTTGAATTCATGAGGACACTCGATCTCCATGCCCCTCCACCGCCACCGACGAGCACCTGGCCCCCCGCACCCTCCCCCGCTCCACCGCCGCCAACGGGCACCCCCCGCACCCTCCCCCGCTCCACCGCCACCGCCAATGATATTTTCAAGTAACAAATTTGAATATATTTTTTAAAAAAATATTACTGTTTTTATAAAAAATATTACTGTTATGATTTAAACAAGTTTGAACATATTTAAACACAAATAAATATCAAACAACATTTAAAATGCAAAAGAATAATATTGTGAAGCCTGGGAATCGAACCCAGGAGCTCCTAGTGTGTGTGCTGCATGCTGACCAGTCAGGCTAGTGGGCGGTTTCTGATGTGGATTGGGTTAGGTGCAATATAACCTGTGCTCGAACTGTAATAAAAAAAATTCTAATGGCGCACCGCTGCGGGGTGCGCCATTGCTATCTAAAAAAGATTTCTAATGGCGCACCGCTGCAGGGTGCGCCATTGCTATCTAAAAAAAGATTTCTAATGGCGCACCGAGGTGTGGTGCGCCATGAGTAAGCTTCCCCCTAGCTATCTCCCTCTCCCTCGCCAGATCCCCTTTGACCCTCTCTCCCTCGCCACCAGATCCCCATCGATCGATCGACCCACCCCCAACCCAACCCCAGAAGCGAGCGAGCGACCGCCTAGGGTTTCGACCGCCGCCGTCCGCCGCGCCTCATCCTCCCGTCCGTCGGCTTCGCCGCTCCGTCGCCCCGTCGCCCTCGCCGCTCCGTGGCCCTATCGCCCTCGCCGCTCCGCCCCAACCAAGGTGCTCCCTCCCCTCCGCTTCTCCTCTCCCCGCCCACCCCAAGGTTGCTCTACAATTCTTCCCTTCCATCTGGTAGCTAGGTCTTGGTCTAGGTCTAGCTGCCACCCGACCCGACCAGACCTGACCCCAGTACGTAGTGGTGAAGGAAATGGGGTAGCTTGAGCTAGGGATTTTCTGATTATCTTCTGCTAGGGATTGTTTATTAGATGCAAATCTGTCAGTGCTCTGCCATATTCACTGACTAGCTCGTTTGTATGATTTCCCTTCGAAGGATAATTTTGGACTGAATGACTTACTGGCTGCAGTTCTAGGGACAAGTGGTCTTAAAACTTAACAATGCAGTAATAGCATTATTGTAGATGGTCTACCATTTCAAAATTCTATGGCTGCTAAAAACAAAACCTCCTTATGTTTGCATCAAACAAATGCTTCACACATTCTTGTTTATTTATTTTACTCTGCCGATGAAGCCAGGCAGGTCTTGCACTGCAGATACGGCTACTTGTTTGGTTTCCTGGGAATTCTTGGTCTCCTGTTGCCTCTGCATGTGGCGGGGGATGGTGGGGTTCGGCTTCAGCTGGACGAGGGGCTCTTTAGCCAGGTGCATTTGGTTCTCCTTGGGGATTTATAACAAGGGAAGACCCCACCCACAAACACACGCACATTTTCTATCATCGAGAAAGCATTTTATCCAATCAGCAATAAATCTTTTTTTGCGGGACCAATCTGCAATAAATCAATGGAGATGTGCCCTCAGTTTGCTGCCGCACATTTTCGTGTTTGGTGTACTTCACATTGTTTTAATTATCTTGAATAATCAACCAAATAGATGCCCTACAAATACATTTTAGATTAGTGGTTTCATGTCTTGGTCTCATTGTTCTTTGTATGTCCCTATGAAATTGGACATGGCTTGTTGTGTTCTACTTACTACTGAATCAGATGTTATTCCAATTCAATCAATTAGCAATAGACATGTTCATATTTTTTCAGTTTAATATATTTGGTAGCAGTCACATCGTTATGTGATTGAGATATGGGGCAGTCGGGAGTGCTAATCTTCACATCCTAGAGGGATACTGAGGTTTTGTTCTCATAGTAAGGTTTGGAGTAGGACCGCAGGATTTTTTTTGAAATGGTTTAATTTTTTTTGAAACGGGGACTGCAGGATATTGATCAGTGACGAAACCATTCTTAATTACTAACACAGGATCTAATTTACGCATTGTATTATTTTTTTGAATTATTTCTTCATGCAATCAAGCAGTAATCATGGAAACTAGAATTCTGGAGCTTAACTTATCCTGCTTTTGGTGTCATATGCTTTGATAATGGACTAACAAATTGGGCTCACTATCCTCCTGTTCATTCAGTAGCCAGATTTTTATTTAGTCTGACTGTATATAAAGAACCAGCTATGTATATCTCTGTTCCGGTAGTTATGACAAATGCTGCATGTAAAGAAGTGTTTAAAGTAAAGTGTCAAGATAATCCGGAAGGGAAACTTTCATCTTATTAGTGTATGCTTCAAAAAGAGTTGCAGTGCATTTTTGTGATCTTTGGGAACACATTTATTGAGTTGTTTTAATGGACATTAACATTCTTTACGGATAGTGGGTCATATATTGTATAAAAATATATTGAACTATTGACCAGAAACACTGAAGTCGGAGATTACAAGACTGCTTTTGTAGTTTCTAAAGAGATGAAATCTGCACATTTGTATGCTTTCCTGACTAGCTCGTTTCTCTATGTTGTATTGGAAGGGTGTCTCACATGCAAACTTTTTATTATTTAAGATTTCTTTTCTTTTAGGATTTATTTTCTTCTAGGACTTGGTTTTTATTATTTTTCTGTTGTGATTGTTTTTTGAGATCTTTCTTTTTCATTTCCTACTATCCTTATCCTAATTATCTTAAATTGTTATGATGTGTGTAACGGGATTAGATCTTGGATTTGCTAGTGGACTTTGGGAGTTTCTTAGCCAGCTTGGTGACTCCATATTTTTCACTATTTCAGCAAGTCTTTTGTAAGCATTAAACTTTCAGCACTACATTTCTATCTTATGTGTACAAAAAAATTGTATAGAAATATGCTAAATTTTCTGCTCTAATTGTTGCTCAAAGAAATTTAGCAAAAAAAATGGGGTCCTGGGAGATGCCGCTGCTGCTTGAGGCCCTTGAGAGGCCTTTCGTGTCGTGATGATTTTGCAGGTACCCCGAGAGGCTCTTGAGTTTACCGGGATGTCGATTAACTTCCGTTGCGGCAAATTCGGGTACTCCATATGTCCTATTTTCAGCAAAGGCCATGCTGAAATTTTATGTGAATTTTAGCATGACTTTGCTAAAAATCGGACATTTGAGATACTTGCTACTAATGCATGGGCCGGGGTATCTTAGTACTTAATTAAGTAGGATCAACTACCCCTTTATTCTTGCTGCATTAAACCATAGGTGGCAATAGAGCCAAGTGATTAGGCCCAACTTAGAAATTCTCCTCAGCATCGATAAACCCTAGATGATAAACCCAACATAGGTGGCAATAGAGCCAACTGATTAGTGCCAAGTGATTAGGCCCCACCTAGGGTGCCTCGGCGTCGATAAACCCTAAATGATGAAAACTTAGCATTTAGGGTGCCTCGGCGTCGACAAACCCTAAATGATGAAACCTTGGCTTTTAGGGTGCCTCGGTGTCGATGAGAACCTAAATGATGTACGCTTAGGCTTTTAGGGTGCCTTGGCATCGACAAACCCTAAATGATAAAAGCTTAGCTTTTAGGATGCCTCGGTGTCGAACCCTAAATGATGAGACCATGATCTTGTTCCTTGACAATAACCAACTTTTTGACCAAAATTTTTTCCTATTTAGAGCGAAACATGGCCCACAACGATGAGGCCGGCGGTTCGGACGGCAAGCAATTCTGGGAGCTGTCCCAGGAGTTGGAGGAAGAACCTCACCGCTATGAAGACGCCGTAGAAGACACCGATCCTGACTACACAACCCCTAGTGGCGTCGGGGATGACACCACTGATGATGGCGCCGCGGATGCCACCACTGATGATGGCGGTGCACGCATAGATGGCAGCCAACCAAAGAGGCAATGGAAGGACCGGCGCCCGAACATGCTCGGCACCGTCAGGGAGGAATTTACTGAAGTGACCTCCGACGGGCATCCGACGGTGCCCAAACACGTAGTCAAGGGGTACTCGATTCAGCTCGGGTGCATTCTCCGGACCACCGCCTTGATCAACACCGAGAACCTAAGGCATAAGGACCGAGGGAATTTGCGCAGCCTCCTCTTCACGAAGCTGCACGAACGATACAAGTTCCCCGCTGAGTTTGCAAACACACGCCTCTTGGGTAATAAAGTGAACGGTGCCGCCCTCACGACGATGAGCACGGCCCTGTCTACATGGAAAAGCACGGTGAAGGCAATGATTAACAAAGGTGATAGTTATGAGAAGATCAAGGCAAAATATTCTTTGGTGAGCGAAGATGACTACAAGGAGTTCAAGATCAAGTGCGAGAGCCCCGCAACCTCCCAATCAAGTAAGTGGGGGAAAGAAATGCGGCAGTTGAACATAGGGGTCCACCAACTCGGTCCCGACGGTTACAGAGTGACGGAGCCTGTATGGGACAAGGAGGACGCGGAGCATGCCGAGCAAGGCGTACCGCCCCGCTTCGAGAAATACAGAGACAAGCAGACCAGGAACTTTCTCACGGCCCGGTACAAGGAGGACCCAGTAACAAAGGAGCTTACCATGGATCCGAAGACCCAGGAGCTTGAGCTTGTTCTGGTAAGGAATACACCCCCGCGTAATTAGCTCCATATGGTTGCATTCTAATTAATCCCCAATATTTCTAAATGGTTCACGTTCCTTCCGCAAGACAAAGAAAGCAGAAGCGTGGGGTCGTCACAGAGCTCCCCTTTCGACACCCCTTTGAATAGGGCATTGAACGTAATGAAAAACAAGGATAAGCTCAGTAAGCCAACGTCAGCTGGTCATGTGGCCGGCAAAGGCTTGTCCACAAAATGGTCGTCATACCATACCGCTGGTGGGCGAAAGGAGAAAAAGTCCAGCTCGGAAAGCCAGTCGCGCGAGGTTGAAGCACTCAAGGCGCAAGTGGCGTGGATTCCAGGGATGGTCCAAGAGCAAGTGCGACAACAACTGGGATCGACGCTCACCGGCATTATGCCTACCTTGATTCATGGGATAACGACGTGGATTGCGGGTGGCCAACATGGGCCGCCCCCGATTCCCAGCTTCACGGCTAGCAACTCGCACAACGCGCAGGTGGCGCCATTGGTGTCTCCGGCGGTGGCGGTTTTGGTGTCTACGGCGGCGGTGCCATTGGTGTCTCCGGCGGCGGCGGTATTGGTGTCTCTGACGCCGGCATTGGAGCTTAATGCACCCGGGTGTACGCCGGCCGGCACCTCGCCAGCAAGCGGCCCCTCCGTCAGTTGCACGCCCGCCGTTGGCGGTGCCTCGACATTAGCCGAGCTCGACGGCATCACGGTAACTAAGCCTCTTGGCCGAGGACTTCATCTCCTTGCCTTTGACTGGGCATCCCTGACACCCTACATGTTTTCGCAGGGCGCCGCCGACGTTCCTTGCACTCTCATGCACTTCGTGGGCGGCGAGTTGGTCAATGTCGCCAAGGGAAGAATCGTTCAACCGGGCAACCCCATGTTCCACGGTAATCCGATGCCACCCACAATGTATAGGGTTGAAGTGGTTCGGGTGCTGCCAGGCTGCGACGAGCTGTTAACTCCGATTCGACCCGCTGGGGCCGACAAAGAAGATGAGATGACCCTCAGCGCCTGCGTAAGCTGGCCCCTGCTTTGGCCGAAGAGCCAGATTCGTTTGGGGGCGGGGGACACCACACCACAGACAAGACCGCCAGTCATGCCGGCGCCAAGCCGTGGCAAGAATGCCGTAACGCTACCGGACATGCCGGACATCCCTATGGCACAGGATCCGGACAAGCATATGGCACAGGATCCGGACGACGACGACAATGACGATGGTACATTTACCAACGTCGATAAGTACTTTGCTGAACATGAGTACGGTGATGAGTTTTGCGGGCCTCCTTCTCAAGAACCCAAACAAGACGACCGCGATCTAGCTGGTACGACGGAGAAACCCAATTGCAACAGGTGTCGTCTAGCGTTCAGTTCTCAGGAGACGACTCTAGCTGCCGCCTTCACCGAGCCTCAGATAGCGGAGGTGCCAAATATTATCAGCCCCAACACGCTCAAGAAGGTAGTCTGTGAGCAGAACTCGGTCCCATTACAGCAGATCAAGAAGAAGGTCCGGAAATGGCCGACTAAAAAGGGCGCCGGTGCGAGCCAGCCGGCACCGAGTACGATCCGTGCTCAGGACGGGCCACCTTCACCTAAGGATATCTCGAGGAGGGTGCATGTGGCAGATAGGGCGATGCTACCGACAAATATGCTCAATGCTGCAACCGGTGCTATGCGGAGTCTGCACGACAATGTTCTTTCTTTGGAGAAGCGGCATCTTAGAGAGAATGATGTGGCATACCGGGTTTTCGTGGCCAAGGTGCCATAGGGCAAGGGCTTTGTGGATGGCGCCATCGGGGGTATGATCGTCCTGCGGTTTGATGACATCTTTGCTATGTTCATCCTTCATCCGCTGCACTACACCTTCGTTCGGCTGTTTTCGCTGAGTATGGAGATGCGGATCATTAGAGACAAGACACCGGACATCGTGATCGTCGACCCCTTCTACATGCGTGCCAAGCTCTTGAGCAGCACTTGGGACCGCCAAGTCGCGAGTTCACACCTCGAAGATGTCATTCTGGCAGCCCAGATAAGGATAACTTCCTTGTGGCTTACTTTCCCGAGTAAGTCATCCCTTAACCGCCCCGTAACATATGATTTCTTAGATTTCGATCGTTTTGTTTTTTTTCTAACATTCCGTGTTCTGTGCAGTGACACACATTGCACACTCATCCTCTTAAGCCCGAAATATTCCATGGCCACGTATTTCGACCCGAACCGTAACTCCAAGATAGACTACACAAATATCAAGAAAGTTCTTGATGATGTTCTCCCTGGCTACGCCAAATCTGGAGGCACCTTCATTAGGGTAGTTCGTAAGTACGGCAAGCACGTGTTCGCCCACAATACGAGGTTCTGCTGCGTCAAGCAGCCGCCTGGAGGTCAGAAGGATGCCTACTACGCCCTCCATTACATGCGGGCGATCGTAAGGGACCATCATCACCTTCTGCTACCAAATAATCTCAAAGATTGGGCCACGAGCTTGTTGGCAATCTAGGACGCGGACATCAGACAAGAATTCTTTCACATCCAGTCGGAGTTTGCGGACATCATCCTTCATACCTCGGGGCAGTTCTTCCTCAGATATCAACTGTCCAACATTGAGATAGACGGAATGCTACAAATGCAGGATGACAACGCACGCGATTTCATGACCATCACGAAAGACGACAGCTTCATCCACGCTCCTGTCCATGAGTCGAGTCGAAGGTAGTGATGTGTAGTTCTGAAACATTGATTGGCTCATATTGTAATTAAACTTTAATGAATTGTATGTCTCTTTGGTTTGGATAGTCGTTCAACTTAGATGTAATCGATGCTATTTATTAGTAGGACCATGAATCGTGCTATTAATGTCTTGCTTTTCTCTTCCGATCCTTTTGTTGCATACTTATATATTGCTTATGTATGTATTGTCTGTTGTTTGGCTTGTGTATAGAGATGCCGTCGTATGTCATGTACAAGGGTAAGGTTCCCGGAGTCTACGACGACTGGGAGGAGTGTCGGAGACAGGTTCACTGTTTCAGCGGTAACAGTTACAAAGGGCGGAGGCAGAATCTAGATATGCCGCTATCTAGCGGGAGAGAGGAGGGAGCGTTGGAGGAACCGGATGAAGACCAGTTTGATCGCGATGATGCTCATCGTGATGACCGCAGCTCTCTTCTATGTGATGGTAGTTTAGATGATTGATATCGACTTGTAATGTGAAGACAAACTCGATACTCGCGGTCTCGAGACTTGTAATGTTTTACCTTTGTTCGGTCTTTTGAATTCGGAGACTAATATGATGAATTGTCTTCGGAGACTAATCTTCTATTGTATTCGATGAATCTGCTGTTGCTGTGTGCTACTGTCTATATTCTGTCAAATAATATATTTTGTAACCTGTGCAAAAATCAGAAAAGTAAAAAAACCAAATATTCATACTAATGGCGCATCACCACAAGGTGCGTCATTACTATGCCAAAGGATACTAATGGCGCATCAAGACAGAGTGCGCCATTAGTATGCCAAAGGATACTAATGGAGCATCAAGACAGAGTGCGCCATTAGTATGCCAAGTATACTAATGGCGCATCTATCCGCAGTGCGCCATTAGTGTGCCAAAGCACATGGTTAAATATGGCCCCTGGGAGGCACAGTAATGGCGCATGGTGTTATATACTAATGGCACACTTGGTGGTGCGCCATTAGTATACCAGATACTAATTGCGCACCAGTGGTGCGCCATTAGTAAAAATTACTAGTGGCGTGCTAGTAATGGCGCACCAGTGATGCACCATTAGTAGGCAAAACTGGTGCGCCATTAGTAGGTCTTTTCCTAGTAGTGAGTGCACACTTAGCCACATTAGATCGAAGCATTCCACGAGGACCAAAAGATATTGCAACATCTTCAACAGAAGCTTCACACTCCTTGTTTTTGAGCATAATCATTGATCTAAAACAAGCAAATAGAAAGTAAAACAAGTTCAGCATCACGAACTCAGGAAGTTCATAACACATGTTAGCACAAAAGTTCAGCTATATCGCAACGGGCAGTACAGTACAAAAGAGGCCAGAAGTTAAGCACCAGAGAAGTAAAAAAATAAGAAGTTCAGGTACATAGAGTTGAGAAGTTCAGGTATGAAAACACAGGCAGTTCACATGGGGTTGATGGATGATGTATATATTGAGCAGCTGCACTCACCTCTTGGAACAATCATTCCTAAGCCTAGTTACACTGTAATAAAAGTCATCAACCTTCTTTCGGACGACAGGAAGGTCGCTATCTGATCACCAAAAAGAAAATAGCAATTAACAGCAACACTCAAAGCACATAGATTCACGACAATTCCAATTAAGACCAACATTCAAGCACAAACATTCAAAACATAAGCAAATCTCAGCTGCTACATCAGAAAAGATAAAACCATAGCATCATAGACATCACAACCCATGCATTACAAACCTCCACCCACATAGAAAACAGGTTCACTTAACATTCTTTACAACCCACATGACAAACAACAAAACCAGAAGTTCAACTTAGACCACGCAGGCAGTTAACAGGGGATATCATGGACTAAACCAAACAACAAAGAGGGAAGGGGATGGGGAAAGAAGAGAGAAGTATGCTCCTCTCTTCATGGATCCTTGCCTAGACCAGTGGCAGCACTGGAATGATCAACCTCCTCTCCATAGCTATCGCTTTCGGTATCTTCATCATCGTCTCCAGTAGATGTTGTAGCGTCGTCGAGAAGGACACCAGCAGCAGTTGGAGCAACTAGAGAATCTGAAACAATAAAAACTTTTGGTTGTGTCTGTACAACATCAACATCAACTGATGGCTCTGCTGAAGGAGACTTCTCCGGGCTTGCAGCAGCACTACCACTAGTTTCAACAGCAGACTCAACATGATCTTTCTCCAAAATGATGTCTCTAGTTGTCTTGCCCTGCTCAGCATCAGAAACCTCAGCGCCAATGGAGAACCGAGGTTCAGTCAGGACCACCCCGTCGGAGCAGCCAGTGCCTGAGATGGACATGTCTGCAACCTTCTCTGGAGGAACACTAACATCATCATTCTGCTGCTGCAAAAAGAAACAGAAAGTCATTACAAAGGGCTGACTGAACCTCATGCACAGGGCAGCGAGTCCATCTCAGGGGCAACCAGACAAATGGACAAGAAAAATGGTACCTTATTTTCACTGCCATGAACCTCATCAACTATTACGCCACTAGCGGGAGCAGGTTCATGCACAGGGGCAGCCTCATGCATAGGAGCAGCTTCATGCGGAGGTAAAACATCCTCCTCAACCCTAGCATAATCATCAACAGCCTACAAAAAAAATGTAGAAAACAAATACCTAATCAGCAGAAGTTCAGATTGCATAATCAGAGAAGGTCAGCTATCACAACTGACACATAATGGAAGTCCAAATATAGTAAACATAATAGGTCAGATATCAAACTACTCTAAGATACAAAAGGGAAAAAAGGTCTAGTCATGGAAGTTCAGGTGCTGTAGCAGTTGAAGTTCAGGTTCTATAAATAGAGAAGGTCACCTAGGAACACTAGTGCTAAAAAGAAACGGTTTACGACACATGAAATCAATAACGGTCGCTTATGACTACAAATAGTAATAACTGAAAGCTAACATTGAACATTAATGCAAAGAAATATCAAAAGCCAACAGAAACAAACCTCTTTGGTATGCTCCACGTGGCCTCCTTCACGACCCGAACGAACAGAATCCTACCTCTGAATCTATCTCACAACAACACTTGCCTCATCTTCAAAAGGCTTGCAACGAGCATCCTGCATTTCCTTGAACAGCCCAACACTAGTCCGGAGGTGGGAAGTGCTCTAACGAACCTCTTCAAGAAATTTAGCTTCAACAGATAAGACCCCCTTCGAAGACTCAGCATCAAATCCATGTCCGAGAGGAATAATCCCATCAATGCGACTAAGACGCTCAGCAGTTGAAGGAACATGAGCCAACTCCCCACAAACAGTTTCAAGAAGACTGTCAATCCTAACCAGAGAAACATTGGCAGCTCCAAACAAATTCTCGGAAGAAACGCCACATGCAGCACTCGCACGGGCAGAAGAACCCCCTGGATCTACAGGGGGGCACCAGTATTAACATCCCGGGAGAATTCAAATCTTGGGGAAGTTCCACTCCCTATGCCGGCAGAGTGAGGCATAGTTAGAACAAGACGTTCAATAACCCTAAAGAACACAACCTTAGCCTATGTCTTCCACTGCATACAAAAACAAAATTCAACACATTAGAAAACGAATGAAGGAACATGGGAACAAAAAATATACAAGACAATACCAGAAGTTCAAGTTAAACTACATAGGAAAGAATAATGCATAGAAACACTCATAGGCAGTCTCCCAAACACCCACTTGGCTAGGTCATCATCACCCTTCGTGACCAAGTCAGCTGTAGCAAGCTCAAGAAGCTTGGCCTGATCCATGAAATTGATCCGAGGGGTCCACTACTAGGAAAAGGGCTACTAATGGCGCACCAGTTTTGCCTACTAATGGCACATCACTGGTGTGCCATTAGTATCATGCCACCAGTATTTTTTACTAATGACGCACCACTGGTGCGCCATTAGCATCTGGTATACTAATGGCGCACCACTGGTGCGCCATTAGTATAGGCCACGGTGCGCCATTAGTATAGGCCACTGGTGCGCCATTAGTATTTTTGAATTTTGAAGGCGGGAAAATAGTAGTGGCGCACCGTTTAACCCCCACCGTGCGCCATTGCTATTTTTGAATTTTGAATTTGGATCTGGATCGTGATTTTTTTGCCCATTTTTTGCTCGTTTTTTGGCACGATATTATTTCAAATTTTGTTCCTGTTTTTGGATGTTGTACGTTCTTTTGCCGGAGAGGAGTTCGCCGGAGAGGAGGAGGAGGAGGTCACCGGAGAGGCGCTCGCCTACATCGCCGAAGAGGAGGAGGAGGTCGCCGGAGAGGAGTTCACCGAAGCATCGGAGAGGAGGAAGGAGAAACCATGAGGTGATGGGAGGAGAGGAGGGAGGATGAGCTCACTGGAGAGGAGGGAGGAGAAACCGTGAGGGGAGGGGAGGGGAGGAGAGGAGGGAGGAGGAGGTCGCCGGAGAGGAGGAGGGTAGTATGGTGGAGGAGAGAAGGGAAGATGGAGTGGAGGAGAGGAGGAGATGGAGTGGAGGAGAGGTGGAGTGGAGGAGAAGAATGAAGAGGTAAGGAGGAGAGGACCACGCCCAGCCATATATACGGCATAGTAATGGCGCACCGCGGGCAGGTGCGCCATTACTAACTTTTTTATTTTATTTTTTTATTTTGAATTTTGAAGGCGGGAAGATACTAATGGCGCACCATGTGTAGGTGCGCCATTAGTAACTTTTTTTTATTTTTTTGACTTGTTTTGAATTTTGAAGGCGGGAAGATAGTAATGGCGCACCATGGGTAGGTGCGCCATTAGTAAGTTTGAATTTTTTTGAATTTTTTGCCTCTCCAGATCTTAAAAGCCCCGTATCTTTTTTCTGTTAGGTTTTTGAGGATTTTGAGTAGATGATTTTTCGAGTAGATGATTTTTCATATAAAAAACTTTTTCATCCAAGTTCGTACGCAAAAGTTATGCCCATTTTACAAATTCTCGAGAGATTTCGCAAATAAAGTCGAAATTCATATTTGTAAATTTTCACAACAACTAGACCACATATCACATGGGAAACTTATTTTCTTTTATTTTTTTGACATTTCCATCATTTTTTTTAATTTTTTTAAACTGAAAAGGCGGTCCACAGGGGGGGGTGCATTTGGTGGAAGTGGTGGCCAAGTTACTAATGGCGCACCATGGCATGGTGCGCCATTACTAGTTCAACTAGTAATGGCGCACCACTCCCACGGTGCGTCATTAGTAGTTTTGAAAAAAAAATTACTAATGGCGCACCGTGGATGTGGTGCGCCATTAGTATTTGCACACTTATGGCGCACCAACACATGGTGCGCCATTAGTATATACTAATGGCGCACCACATGTCTGGTGCGCCATTAGTATATACTAATGGCGCACCACATGTCTGGTGCGCCATTAGTGGCCATATCATCTATAGCCCTTTTCCTAGTAGTGGTCCTCAAGTCAATATTAGGCATCTTGCCAATGATAAGGTAGTCCAGATACATAAGAAGCGGCGCGATGGCACAGCCTATGACAGCTTTTCCTCTGCTAGTATCTTGCTGATACCTAACAAAAGCACTCTGAATATCGTCAACAACCAACTGGCAGTAGTCCATGTCTGCCATATCCTCAAACACAAGATTCTCGGGCATTGTTGCCTCCCTGGACATTCGTGTAGACATTCCAGGGATAACCATCTTCATGAAAACAATAAGGTAAAACACCTTCAGAGCAAGATCATCCTTCGTCTCATCCTTCACAAGTTCAGCGAGGATATTCCACAAATCCTTTGTCTTGATGTCGTCACTCCTAGCATACCCAAGCTTGCCCTTCAACCTCATAACAGCATCATCGAAACCATCATTCGAGGGCCTAGGGGGGTACGATAACCTTGAGGGAACCCAAAGATATGTTGAATAGCATCACTTGTAATACGTATAACCTTGTTCACCTCACCCATGTCCAATATCATGGTTGAAGGGTCAATCCTCATGTAGATGTTGCCCACCAAAGGACGAGAAATGTTGGAATCAACCTTCAAGTCAAACACACAACCAAAACCAGCATTGATTACCCTCGTCTTATGCCTAGGTTGTAGCATTTCCGCACACGTCTTGACCTCTTTCAGTGAGCAGCGAACTGTCTTGTTAAAACGTTTCGCCTCACCTCCTCCTTGTCCACCTTCTTCGGGCGCTTTGCCTCCTCTCTTCCTCCTCTTAGGCCGCTGCACAAGCTGATACTGAAAAAAATACATTGACAAGGAATAAAGGAAGAACAATGAGACACACAACCTTCACCAAAATTCCACTAATGCCTACATACGAACTATATTTTAGAAGTCCAACTATGTCTACAACCATGTATGACCAGAAGTTAACATGCTTTCTGTTGGGGATATTACTACTGGAGGTAAACCGGCCTGATGTAGCCGGGTTGACTCCATTGAAGATTAGAAGCCCATGAAGATGCAAGGATGATGGTGCTTCATGAAGGCCCAAGGCCCAAAGGCGGGTTGAAGCCTGTAAATATAAACCGACCTAGTCATGTAACTTGTATTATAAGATAGGAAGGATAGAGATCGAACCGGATACGTTTATAATCCGGCTTCGGGACTCTGTAGCCCGGCGGGCGTCAACCTATGTATATAAAGGGACGAGCCGGCAGCGGTTTAGGGACAGACAACAACTCGAGAGCCAGACAAAGCGGATTCGCTCCCTGGCCTTCGAAACCCTAGCAATACCAATCACAACTAGACATAGGCTTTTACCTTCCTCGAAGGGGCCGAACTACTATAAAACTCCCCGTGTCCCCTTGTCCGGTTTAACCCCTATAAGCTAACCCGTAGAGATGGCTCCACGGCTAAGTCCTTTCACAAGGACATTTGCCGTGACAAACCCATGACAGTTGGCGCCCACCGTGGGGCTATCGCACGATGGTTTTGAGTTCTTGAAGGGCAGCTTCGATGGACTTAAGGGATACACTGTAGGCCGGATGACGAAGCGTCCTCGTGGCAAGCTCTACATCGACAATGCAGGATGGGGTCCCGAGGCCGATTCAGTCAAATACGGGTACTGGGTCCCCTTTGGTGGGATTCACGTCTTCATTGGCAAGATCGGCGAACCGGCCCCTGAGCCGGATATCTGCACCGACATCATCGAAACGGCTCGGCGTGCAAGTTCTTTGCCGGTTTAGCCCGAAGCAAAGCATGTTTTCGTGGGTGTCATCCATGGACCGAGGTACAAGGACGGGCAGGTGTTCGATGGAGAGACCGTGATCTATTCTGATGACGAGTCTTCTGGAGAGACCGAATCACTTTACTAGTTGTAGGACGGCCGGATTGATGGAGGATCCGAGGGAAACAGTATTCCGTATTGCCCTGATCCGCCAAACCGGGCCGCCATCTTCATGGCCGGCACACAATCAGCGCCTCATTCATCTACCGCCGCAGCAATGCTCTCCGGTTCAACAATGGCCACACCAGCAGGTGCACGAAGCTCAGCACCGCCTCCAGCCCAAGTCCTGTCTGATATGTTCGACGCTTTGGCAATGTTGATGGCCGCAGAGGTGGATACAGCAGCAGGGATCAGCACAATGCGGAGATTGCAAAAGTGAAAGATGAGATAGCCCAGGCTAAAGCGGACATGGTGACAGAGAATGCTAGGATGGCTACAGAGAGGGTTGAATTGGAAGCACAGGCCTACCGGATTAGGCTGGATCAGAATGCTTCAGAGGAAGTCATGAGAAGAAGGTACCGATCGCGTCTCCCGTCGGTTTATGAGCCGCAGAATCTCTTCAACACACCAGGAGCAGGAGCTGGTAACCAACCCATACTAAACCGGGCGGAGGCACTAGGAACAAGGGCGCCGGTTCAACCGCGCACGATGGACCCAGCTCGCCAGAACAACGTTGTGCCACCATACATACCAACACCTCCTGGGCATTATTCCAACCCGTTGGACAACATTGTGGCCACCGCTTCACACCTAGAGGCCCTCCCAACTAACGGCGAGTCACCAGTTGAAGTGGGAGCACGTCGGGCCAGGGATCTCCTTCAAACATCACTAAATCAACAGCAGGCGTATTCACACAATCGTGAGAGGATTCATTCCACTTCCCATCCAAGCCGGAGCTATAGCCGACACATGGAGGATGAACCAGCCGTGTCCAGCAGTGCACAGCGCCGAGATTCACCACAAGGAAACAACCCGGTCGAGGGAGGCGCTAATGCGCAGGATGTTGTGAACCATGGCTGCGCACGTCGGGAGGCCGAGTTGGCAGCTCGACACGGAGCACGACAACATACTCCGGTTCACCCTACAGCCTTAGTGGAACCAGGTGTGGTGTTCAGTTCCTTAGGGGTACCGTGTCTTACCCCCGCTTTGCGTAACGTGAGACTGCCCAAGGATTTCAAGGGACCTCGTAAGGTACCAAATTACACCGCCGATTTGCAACCAGAGGCGTGGGTGGAAAGCTATGAGATGGCAATGGAGATGTTAGATGTGGACGAGGCAGTGTGTGCTAAATATTTCACCATGATGTTGGAAGGAACAACTCGCGCTTGGTTGAAGAGCTTACCAGCCAATTCTGTCGGATCATGGGCTGAGTTAAAGCACCGGTTTATCCAGAACTTCAAAGATACTTGTAAGCAACCGATGTCAATCGTGGATCTGGCCGCTTGTGTCCAAGAGGAAGGGGAGTCCACGACCCATTTGGTCAAACGGGTCTCAGCGATTTTGCATTCATCAGATCGTATTAATGTAGACACTGCAGTGTTAACATTAGAGGGCAATTGCCGTTTCTTACCACTCAAACAGAAGTTGGGAAGACTCAAACGTCACTATAATGATATGTTAATGCTCATGGCCGCTTTGGTTAAATACGCCGATTCATATAATACCAAGGACCCGGACTCAGAGGAGGATAAACCAGGGAAAGGTAAGAAGAACGGCAATGCCAAGGGTCAGCAGCATAATCCGGCAGGCCATGGAAATGGCGGTAAGCGCAAGGCCGACAGTAGTTTGGACTTTGTTGCTAACACCGATGCATAGGAGAATGGCCAACACCGTAAGGGCAAGCAGCCCCAAAGGGGCGGAGGTTCAGGCCCCAATCTGGAGCGCCTGTTAAATCAGCCCTGTCCAAAGCACGGATCGAAGGAGAAGCCGACATCACATCTTTGGAAGCACTGTTATATCATGCGGGATTTCAAGAATTCCAATATGTTCCAGTATGATAACAACCCACCCGGCGGTTCAGGAGGAGGTTTCCACGGGCTGGGCTACGGAGGGGGTGGTTCCGGTTTAGGGCTTCTAGTCAACCAAACCAGACACGTCAATCAAGGGCACCAAGGCAACCAGGGAGGTTACAACCACCAGGGGAATCAGCAGTAGCAGTCGGGTTATCAGAGCAATCCCAAACAGCTAAATAGCGAACAATATCATGTCTTCACGACTAGTTTGTGTAAGCGTGATCAGAAGCTTCACAAAAGGGCAGTAAACTCTGTTGAACCGGTAGTACCTCAGTATTTACGCTGGTCTGAGCAGCCTATTTTATGGAGTAGAGAGGATCACCCACTCCGGGTTGATAATCCAGGTCACTTGGCCCTAGTGGTAGCCCCTCAAGTTGGGGGATACAAGTTTACTAAAGTTCTCATGGATGGGGGAAGTAGTATCAACATTTTATATTATGATACATTCCGCCGTATGGGGTTGACAGATAAGGATCTTAAACCGTCAAATATGGCCTTTCATGGTGTGGTGCCTGGCAAGTCTGCGTACCCTATGGGCAAGATAGCCTTGGAGGTAGCTTTCGGAGATGACTATGATTCAAGGTCAGAAACATTGACATCTGAGGTTGTAAAGATCAAAAGTCCGTACCATGCCTTGTTTGAGTGGCCGGCTTATGCTAAATTTATGGCGAGGCCGTGTTATGTTTATCTACAGCTTAAAATGCCAGGTCATAAGGGGACTATCACAGTACATGGAAGCAGAAAGATTGCTTTGGAGTGTACGGAAGGTGATGCGGCTTATGCTGAGTCGGTTTGTGCCACGGAAGAATTGAAATTCTATAAGGAGCAAGTTGATCCGGCAGATATGACCTCTTTGAAAAAGCCGACTACGGAACATGATCCGGCATTGAAGTTCAAATCGGCTACTGATACTAAGATGGTTGAATTTGTTCCTGGCGATTCATCCAAACAGTTCACCATCAGCGCCAAGCTGGATCCCAAATAGGAAAGCGCGCTCATGGAGTTCATCCTTGAGAATCGGGACATCTTTGCATGGAAACCTTCTGAAATGCCAGGGGTACCAAGGGAACTCGCTGAGCACACACTCAACATTGACCCTAAGTTTAAACCGGTCCAGCAGCTCCTCCGCCACTTCAATGAAGAAAGACGTAAGGCTATCAGTGAAGAGGTAGCCTGCCTATTGGCCGCATGGTTTATTGTAGAGGTTTTTCATACAGAATGGTTGGCTAATCTGGTGCTGGTTCTTAAGAAAAACGACACTTGGTGCATGTGTGTGGATTACAGAGATTTAAACAAGGCTTGCCCTGCAGACCCCTTTGCTCTCGCTCGCATTGACATAACCCCCTTTGGAGCCTTCTGCTATGTCTCCATGCCCTTTGGGCTCAAGAGTGCCCAGGAAACCTATCAGCATTGTGTTCAGAACTGCCTTCATAAACAAATTGGGCGGAATGTTCATGCATACATGGATGACATTGTGATAAAATCCATAAAGGAGGAAACATTGATAGATGATTTATGAGAAACCTTTGACAACCTCCGGGTTTACAAGATGATGCTCAATCCGGAGAAGTGTGTCTTTGGTGTCCCGGCAGGCAAGCTCTTAGGCTTTCTGGTGTCAAACAGAGGCATTGAGGCTAATCCGGAAAAGATTTATGCAATCACATCTTTGGCTAAACCGGCGTGTATCAATGACATTCAACGGCTGGCCAGCCGGATTACAGCCTTAAGCCGGTTTATCAGTCGCCTTGGAGAGAAGGCCATCCCTTTATATCAGGTGCTCAAGAAAACAGATAACTTTGTTTGCAGTGAGGCAGCTGATAAAGTGTTCGAGGATCTGAAGAGGCAGCTAGCTGAACCGCCCGTGTTTGCAGCGCCGATCGATAAAGAGCCATTATTATTATATGTGGCTGCTAATGCCCGGGCTTTTAGCGTAGCCATTGTGGTGGAGCGCAAGGAGCTTGGCAAGGAATATCCGGTTCAACGGCCGGTTTATTATATCAGCGAGGTGATCATTGAGTCAAAGCAGAGGTATCTGCATTGGCAGAAACTAGTATATGGAGTGTTTATGGCAAGCTAGAAGCTTAAACATTATTTTCAGGGCCATTCCATCATAGTGGTCAGTTCAGCTCCTCTTGGCGACATCATTCAAAACAGAGAAGCAACCGGCCGGATTGCCAAGTAGGCTATTGAAATTGGACCTCACGGGCTCAAATATATACCCTGCACAGTGATCAAATCCCAGGCACTCGTGGACTTCATCAATGATTGGACGGAGTTACAGGCACCTGAAGAGAAACCAGATAATACATATTGGACTATTCATTTTGATGGGTTCAGACAGTTGGAGGGCTCGGGGGCTGGTGTCATATTTACTTCCCCATGAGGTGACAAGTTTTGTTATGTCCTCCGTTTAATGTTCCCTTGCACTAACAATGCAGCTGAATATGAGGCTTTGCTCCACGGTCTCCGGATGGCTAAGGATGAATTTGAGCCGGGTTAAGTGCTTCGGTGATTCAGATCTAGTGGCTTAGCAGGTATCTGGCACTTGGGATTCTAAAGACCCACTCATGGCTGCATATCGACGAGAGGTGGACACAGTGGCTGCTCACTTTAAGGGTTATCAGGTGGACCATATAGACCGGCGGAAGAATGAAGCGGCGGACGCTTTAAGTCGTCTTGGTTCGGAGCGTAAACCGGTCCCGCCCAATATCTTTCTTGATGTGTTGCATAATCCGTCAGTCAAGGTGCCAACCGAAGAAGATTTGGCTGTTCCTGATCCGGAGGCTCAGTTGGTGGCAGCCTTCCATGCCATACCGGATTGGACAGTCCCATATCTGGCTTACATGAACCGAGGCGAGTTACCAGACGACGAGACATTGGCCCAACAGATAATCCGGCATTCCAATTCCATGACCATACTCAACGGCGAGTTACATCGCTACAGCATTTCAGGAGCAATTCAGCGTTGTGTCTCTCCTCAAGAAGGTTGTGAGATTTTGCGAGAAATCCATGAAGGGGATTGTGGTCACCACGCCGGTTCAAAGTATTTGGTTGCTAAAGCTTTTCGCCATGGTTTTTACTAGTTGACGGCGCATGCTGATGCGGAGGATTTAGTCAAGAGATGTGACGAGTGTTAAAAATTTGCCAGCCGTGCGCACGTTCTGGCTCAAGAGTTGCAGATGATTCCAATTACGTGGCCGTTTGCAACTTGGGGGCTTGATATGGTTGGACCCTTTAAGTGCTCTATGGACAAAAAGACTCACCTGTTAGTAGCAGTTGATAAATTCACCAAATGGGTGGAGGCAGAGCCAGTCAGCAAGTGTGATGCAGCCACGGCGGTTTAATTCATCAAGAAGGTGATATTCCGGTTTGGCTTTCCACACATCATTATAACAGATAACGGTACAAACTTTTCAAAGGGGGAGATGGAAGAATTTTGTCAACGTGAGCACATCCGGCTCGAACAAGCATCGGTGGCTCACCCCCAATCTAATGGTCAAGCAGAGAGGGCAAATCAAGAGATTCTACGGGGTATCAAACCCAGGCTTATGGTTCCCTTAAAGCGGACACCGGGTTGTTGAGTTGAGGAGCTACCTTCTGTGTTATGGAGCATCAACACCACACCCAATAGGTCTACGGGTTACACACTATTCTTCATGGTCTATGGAGCGGAGGTCGTTCTTCCTAGTGACATCCGTCACGATTCGCCCCGTGTAACACCTTATGTTGAAGCTGATAATGAGAAGGCACGTCAGGATTATCTGGACCTGTTGGATGAAGAGCGTGATCTTGCAGCAGCACGATCGGCGATTTATTAACAATATCTCCGATGTTATCACACCGACCGGGTTAAAACTAGAACCTTTCAAGAAGGCGATTTGGTGCTCTGGCTCATCCAGGATTACACTGATATGCACAAGTTATCCCCACCTTGGGAAGGACCCTTTGTGGTCAGCAAAAATCTGCACAACGGGTCTTACTACCTCATTGATGTTCGAGAGCATAAAGACTCACGTCAATCAGAGGAGGTGACCTAGCGGCCATGGAACATAGCTCTCCTTCGGCCTTACTATACTTGAAGCCATAGGCTCTTCATCTGTACATATTTATGACAGTGTATATATCATATAATAAACCGGAGCCTCCGTTATAAGCGGGGTATCTGTTCTTTTTACATGCTGTGTGTGTTATACAAGTTAAACTGACAAAGCGGAGTTTTTATTAAACCGGCCTTAGCAGTTGCACGGATATTAAGAAAATCACTAGGGGGCTTGGTCATATTTGAACTACAGCTACACCTCTTGATTGGTTTTTAAACCATGAAGGGATATCATTAGGGGGCTTGGTTGTTATTACACCATAGCTACACCTCCTGAGAGGCATTTAAGCCAGAACAGGAAAATATGTGGAGCCAAAGAGAGTGTTGCACAAAGCACAGACTCAAACATGGGCACACACTGAGCACAGCTCACAAAGTTACTTGGGGGCTCTTTGTGCAAAGCAACAAATTGTTTGAAAGGACCCTTGTAATTGGCTATCAAGCCACGGCTTGGAAGCCTGGTGTATTCACCTAAAAACCCGGGTTAACCTGCCTTCATCAAGTAAGCCACTCCTGTCCAGGTAATCCTGGTATGACCCAACGAACGTTTGACATGTCAATCTTTTATAGACCCTGAACTTGTCAAATTTAAAACGATGATTGGTTAATTGGAGGCCCATCTTAAAAGGCTTTGTTAAATGGTTTAACTCAGAGGCCTAGCAGCCCATGAAAAGCCTCGATTTGGAGCCTGGCAGCTCGTAAAAAGCCTTGAGTATTTTCTATTTTTGAGTTTTATTTGTTGAAGTTCATAAGTATTTTTTACAAACTGGCATCCTTGATCCGGCGTGCTTTTCAACTACAAGTTGTTGGCACATGATCAGTTCTAAACCGGTGTTTATTGACCCGGTCTGGTTTGACTAAATAACTAGTGTTATAAAGAAAGCCTAGTAGTTATCCTGGCCCGGTTTTATATATAAACCGGCAATACAGAGGTACGGTTATCAACATTCCGGATTGGTATTAACACCTTTGCCGTATACACCGTTGGTCAACCACTGAGGTATGGTGTCAGGACCCCGATTCTAAGTCACACCGATCTAGCCTGTAACACCTCATATCACTTTGCCGCCCTCACGCACGGTATTCCCACGGGTGTCGCCTTACCATGGCCCGGGACCGTTTGCGCCTTTTGGCTCACGTATATGATAGTGTCGCTAGCATCCATATGACAGAACCCGGGCCGACATGACTAGTCGTGAACCCAAAGTGGCAATAACTTATGAGGACAGACATACATGAATCAACATCGAGCATGTCGGTCAACAGCGTGTGAATCTAAGCTGTAGCACTGGGCTAACACGACTCCGGGAACCCGGGCTGTAGTAGGCTAGGCAGGACTTCGGATGTCACCGCGTGACATTTCCCCGAAGGGACAGACACAGGAACAAAGTGAATCACATGTCGGCCAGTCAAGTGTTCCGGAGAAGTAGTGCCGGGCTAGCAGGACTCTGGTGAACCGGGCTGTAGGGGACCGCTATGGCTCATGGAAGCACAAGACTACATTTCCCCATAAGAGAGGCTACCAAGGATAAACAACTAGGTTGTCGGATCCCACACATACCAAGCATTTCAAACATACACACAATATGCTGGATATGTGTAAATACAACATGGCATCACAACATAACTCTACGACTCAAGTATTTATTCATTAGGCTCCGAGGAGCGAGATAATACAGACATGGGTCTCATGACCCAACATTCAGAGCATACAAGTCAAAGCACATGCGGAAGCGTAACATGTCTGAGTACAGACTTCTACAAATGAAGAAGGCTTAGAAGCCTGACTATCTACAAGACCCTCCCAAGGGTACAAGATCATAGCTGAGGTAACAAGCTAAACTTTGAAGTCCACGTGGAACTACTAGCGAGGCTGAAGTATCTCTGCAAAACATAAATTAAGCAAATGTGAGTACAAATGTACCCAGCAAGACTTACATCAGAACTAACTACATATGCATCGGTATCAATAAAGGGGGTGGTGGAGTTTAACTGCAGCAAGCCAGCTTTGACTCAATGGCTATCCTAAACTACGACTGCAAGTAACTCTTTTGGGGTGGCACACACGAGTCCACATATTCACCATACCAATACACCACTATGGATCCGCTCCCGTCTCCCTATAAGAAGGCCATCCATAGCACTCACGCTTATCTTGCGCATTTTAGAGTATCCACTTTCACTTGTCTATGAACTATGCAAGGGGTCCAAGTTTCCATATCCGAGGAATCCGGCTATTTGAATAGATAATGATAACCCTGCAGGGGTGTACTTCGTCACACACGCTCTCACCACTTACCACCATGTACACATCGTGTATCTCGGCAACCTTCAAGCGGAAGCCTGGCGAGGGAGTCGGCCACGACCTGACTAACCAACAAGTCTCTAGTCTAGGTTTATCCCCGGAGATCTGGCCGGGGTGTCTCTCAAGGCCCCAACTGATGTGTGCAGGGTTCCCAAGCCCACCTCGACGGATGGATCTACGCTTGGTACACTGTGCCATAGTGCCTAGTCTGTCCCAAGCCCACCTGTACCGAGTACCACTTGGTAGACTATTAACACAACCTACAAACACCAGAAACTAGTTGCAACTCCTGGACTGAGATCAGGTTGATTAATAAGTCGAGAGGGGCACTTAAGCATTCCAATGTGTGGTAGTAGCTGTTCATGGATCACAAACACAGAACTTAGTTCCTGAGGATGTCTTCAATGAGACAACCCACCATGTACTCCTACGTGGCCTCTCACCGATACCTTTACCAAATCGTGTTCACACACTTAACTCTCAACAGTAGGACATGTCCACCACATTCCAATTCATCCCTGATGAATCGGACCTAACTCAACTCTAAGCAGTAGTAGGCATGACAAACAAGCATGAATGACTAGGCACATCAGGGCTCAAACAACTCCTACTCATTCTAGTGGGTTTCATCTATTTACTGTGGCAATGACAGGTCATGCAGAGGAAAGGGGTTCAACTACCGCAGCATGTAACAGTTGAATCAGTGTTGTCCTAATGCGGTAAAAGAGAGCAGGAGCGAGAGATTGGTATTATATCAGAATGAACAAGGGGGTTTTGCTTGCCTGGAACTTCTAAAGATATTATAGCTCTTCATCGGTGTCATCGAACTCATCGTCGGGATACGCCTACCGAGAGGGGACAAGCACTGGCAATAGAGAAAACACAAAAGGAACCACAATCAATGCAATGCACATTCATATGAATTATATGTCATATTAAAGTACTGAATTGACCTAGTGCAACAGTTAGTCATATTCATTGAAGTGGAATTCAAACCTATAGCAAATTCCAACTCCAAAACTAATTACCATTTATTCCATAACCATGAATTGTCCTATTCAGTGAGGTTAACTTGTTCAAACATGCATGAAAATGCAATATTCAGATTCTTTGGATTTTTCTGATCATTTTTCATATATAAAACTTTTCAGTATGAGCTACGGTTGAATTTCTATGATTTTTAGAAGTTTGGGGTAATTTCTGAAAATAATAAATCATTTAAGATTTATTTAAATTCCAGAAAGGAAATATTGCGTCAGCACGACGTCAGGGTGACGTCAGCAGGTCAAAGGCGCCAGCCAAGGTCAAACCTGACGGCTGGGACCCGCACGTTAGTGTAACAGGGCAGGGACAGAGGCTGACTAGTGGGTCCGGGTCAAAGATGACGTGGCGTGGTCAAACTGACATGTGGGGCCGAGTATATTAATCTAAACTAAACAGGGAATAGATCCCGGGGTTAATTAAGGCATGGGGCCCATAGTCAGTGAGAGAGGGGGTTAGTTAGTGGCGTCATTAGCCACTAATGACGGCGCCACGTCGACACGGCCGGAGTTAAGCCGCCGGCGACCTTCCCGCGCGGCGGAGTCCACACGGGACGGCGCTACAGGGGGCGGCTGGGCAAGAGAAGGGCACGGGGAGGAGGCCCTCTCTCGCGCGCATCCAATGGAGCAGGTGGGAGGTCACGGGGTGGTCGGAGCTCGCTGGAAGTGAGCTCGCGGCATCGCCGGAGTTCGGGTGAGTGCAGGGTTGGCGCTGTGGTGCACGGGAGGGCAAGTTACCATGTGCGTTATGCTCCTGGTGGCTTCCTGAGCGCGGTGACGCGCTCCGAATTGAGCTCAAGCGGTTGCAGAGATGGCGGTGACATGGCCGGAAACAGGGGAAGCTCCGCCACGGCAGGGCTACGGCCTAGAGGGCGAGCCGACCAGGGGAGAAGGGGGGAGACGACACAGGTGCTCACAGCGCGTCCGATGGCATCATCAGCAAGTTCGGGGGCGGTCGGGTTGCTGCGAATCGACGATGATGACTATCAGTGCAGAGGACGAAGACAACGCCGATGGCGGCGCTGCGGGGCGCTCCGGCGTCGTTTGGCTCGGTGGAGATGAAGAAGAGGTCGGGGCGGAGCTCTTGGGGATGGCACAAGGGCAAGGGGGGTGGCTGTGGCCGCGTGGCAGTGAACGGCGGCGACGAGCGCGTCGGCCATAGCGGGGGGTGGGGGGAGGAGGAGGGAGAGATCCAAGGAGAGAGGGGAGAGGTGCAAGGGGTCAAGGGGGAGTGCGTGGCGACGTCCAGAGCTTCTGGCGTCGAGGGGGAGGGGCAGGCAGGCAGGGTGGTGGCATGGCGAGCTCGGCAGCATCGCGGTGTCCCTCCTCTGCCTACTGGCAGAGGTAGGCGATGACTGGCAGCGGCGCTGGGCTGGCCAGCTGGGCTGCGACAGGTGAGGCCAGGTAAGTCTCCTTTCCACTGTTTCCTATTTTTTTGTGATATCTATTTATTTCTGCAAGTTTGTGGCATTTCTAAAAAATGCTTAGGCATCTTCAAAAACCACCAAACTACTCATGCCCACTGTATAGAGTATATCCAACATGGAACATTTCAGTTTGGGATAATTTGGACATTTAAAATTATTTATAGTATTTAAATGCCCAAGAGCAAATACTGTATGATTTAATTCAAAGACCAAAAATGTCCTGGAAAAATATGCATCATCTCTGGTAGAGGCTTTCACCTTTTCCCATAAATCATGAACATTTTAAAAGGATATTCTGAGGTCATTGAAAATATTTTGGTTGAACCTATTTGAATTGCATTTGTGCTAGGGTTTATCAATCCCCATTTCAAATTTCTTAAATTTAAACATGATGACATGAATGATTTCATGCAACTAGTTACAAGAAAATCTAGGGCCGTGACAACTCACCCCCACTAAACAAGAATCTCATCCCGAGATTCAAGACGTGAGGTAAGAAGACAGAGGGGACACAAAGCTGATACAATCTTCATGACCCATTTCTTCATATTGATCTTGACGTCTTTGCTTTCAGATCTCCATCCAACATGATGATGATGGAAAGAAACTCTACTGAGATTGGTCTTCTCGAAGATCGAGCTATACAAGATCAACTCAAGGAATGAGATGTTGAAACATCTTGACTTGAGACACAAAACACATCGAGAGGGATGGAAGAACAAACGACGAGGTTTGATTTGATGGGCAACAATCCCATGCTTAAATAGATGGTGAGGGGGTTTCAAGGTAGCGAGGAGTTAAGTTGCCCATGATACCATAATGAGACATCTTAGGGGAGATGACTCATAGAGTTATTCCCTTAAGTGGAAAAAAGAATTACTTTTGATACGGAGATCATTGAAACAATCTATACCAGCCTAAGGCAATTCACCAACAATCGTTTGGTGGAGTTCAGAGAAATGGCATACCCGGACTAGAATGGATGATGTGGACTACATTGTTGAAGACAACGCAATGAGTGATTTTGCTTGCACGTTCTCTCAAGAGCTTGAGCATTTCCATATTCATCAAGGTTCTACCAACATCCATGTTGTCACATCCCTAGCTTCTGGCGCTGCCTGGTGTTTGCATCATGTCTAAATTTCTGAAACTTGAACTGAGGAAATTTGGAAGCCTCAAAATTTAAATAAAAGAACGGCAAAAACCCTAAAAATCTCATTCATTGTTCCAAAATGCTCTTCTTAAATGTTTGATAATTTTTGGCAAGGGTTCTAGTCCCAACCAAAATATTGAACATTTTTAAGGATTTATTTTTGGGACTTTGAATTTAATTCATTAGCTATTTGAATTTGAATTATATTCATATAATTAGAATATAATTTCAAATATCCCTGAAATATTTTATGAGCTTTTGGAAAAGTCCATCTAGCAAAATAAAAATATTTAGAGGAGCTTTTGGCATTGTTTGAATTATTTTAAATTCAAAACAATGGCAAAAGAATCAAATAAAAGAAAACAGAACAGAAATATAAAAAAAAGGAGAGAAGCCCAGCAACTTACCTGGCGCTTACCTGTCCAGCCCAGCCAGCCCAGCTCCTCCAGCCGGCCCAGCCCACCGCCGCCTCCCTCCCCTGTCGTCTTCCTCCCTGCCAGGAGGACGGGCACGCGCCCGGCGCGCGCGGCCACGCGCCCCGGCCACCTCCTCCCTGCCTGGCTGCCTCCTCCTCCCCCTGGACGTCTCCCGAGCGCCACGCTCTCGCCCTCGACCCTCTCTCACTCTCCCGTGTCTCTCCCTCCATCCCTATCCCCCTCTGCTCCCTCTCCCTCCCGCGACCGAACGGAGCTCGTCGCCGCCGCTCGCCGTAGCCACGCCTACCGGCCACCCCACGCCTCGCAGACACTCCGGAAAGCTCCGCCTCGTCTCCCTCTTCATCCTCACCCAGACGAAAGGCGCCGGAAGCCCCTGGATGCCGCTAGCTCCGCCATTCCCCTCCTCGGCCACCGAGGATCGCCGTCGTCAAATTCGTCGCCGTTCGGCCTTCCCCGAGCTCGCCGTCCATCTCTTCGGGATCCACGTGAGCTCCTCCGTCGTTTCCCCCTCCTCGCTTAGTCGCGCTCGCCCTCTATCTGTCGTCTCCACCATGGCCGAACCTTCGCCGCCGCCCGCACTTGTCGCCGGTGATGCTCCGGTGACCATTTGGTCCCGGGCATGCGCCCAACGCGCTCCCCGCATCGCGTAGAGCCTCCGTGGCACTTCGCCGCGCTTGTTTGCGCACCGCAGCCCCATCCCCACTTGCACCCGAGCTTCGGCCGCCGCCGAGCTCGTCACCGGCACCACTCCGGCCACTCCCCAGCCGCGCCACCACCACAGTTGGATGCGGACGAGCGTCCGCATCCCGAAGCTGTGCTCCGCGTGCCAAACCGAGCCCTGTGGGCAAAACCCGAGGCTCGCCACCGCGGCTGGCCTCGCCGGCGTCAAGCCGCCGGTGGGTTTGACCCACGTTGACCACGGCGGGACCCCCCCTGTGTCCATGACAGGTGGGGCCGGCCTGTTAATTAGGTTAGGATTAGTGTTAACTAAAATCTAGTTAGACTAATTACACTGACACGCGGGACCCACTGTCAGGTTTGACCGGACAGTGACCTGTTGACCTGATGACGTCAGGATGAGGTCATGCTGACGCAATAATTCCTTTCTGGAATTAAAATAAATTAGGAAATGATTTATAAGTTCTAGAAAAATGTATAAACTTCTAAAATTCATAGAAATTCAACCGTAACTCCAAATTAAATAAATTATATATGAAAAATTATCAGAAAAATTCAAGGAATCCATCTGTACCATTTTAATGCATGTTTGAGCAATGTTTGTCCTCTGTTTTGGACAAATCAATTAAATGGCATTTGAATAATCACATATGGAGTTTAAATTTGAATCTTGTATTCAAACCAACTTCATTTAATCTGTTGCTAGTTGCATTAGCTCAAAACACATTCATTTTGCCATGTCATGATCATGCATCATATTGTGCATTGCATTGATTGTGTTTCTTCTGTGTTTGCCGGTGTTGTTCCCCCTCGGTAGACGTGATACCGACGATGTGATCGATGACACCGATGAAGAGCTATATTATCTTCAGAAGTGCCAGGCAAGCAAAACCCCCTTGTTCATTCCGATACAATCCTACTCTCTCGCTCCTGCTCTCTTTTACTGCATTAGGACAACAACGATTCATCTGTTACTTGCTGCGGTAGCTGAACCCCTTTATCCTTTGCATGACCTGTCATTGCCACAGTAAATAGATGAAACCCACTAGCATGAGTAGGAGTTGTTTGAGCCCTGATGTGCCTACGCATTCATGCTTGTTTGTCATGCCTGCTACTGCTTAGAGTTGAGTCAGGTCTGATTCATCGGGGATGAATCAGAGGTGTGTGAACATGTCCAACTGTGTGTGAGCTAAGTGTGTGAACACGATTTGGTAAAGGTAGCGGTGAGAGGCCATGTAGGAGTACATGGTGGGTTGTCTCATTGCAGCCGTCCTCAGGAACTGAGTTCTGTGTTTGTGATCCATGACTAGTTACTACCACACATTGGGTTCCGGTAACTCGACCCCTCTCGACTTATTAATCAACATGATCTCTGTCCAGGAGTTGCAACTAGTTTCTGGTGTTTGTAGGTAGTGTTAGTAGTCTACCAAGTGGCACCCGGTATAGGTGGGCTTGGGACAGACTAGGCACAGTGGCACGGTGTACCAAGTGGCACCTGGATGGTGGGCTTGGGAACCTTGCTCACATCGTTTGGGGCCGTGAGCGACACCCCGGCCGGATCTCCTTGCGGATGGAACCCGAGTAGGCGATAAACCTGGACTAGAGACTTGTTCGGTTAGTCAGGTCGTGGCTGACTCCCTCGCCCGGCTTCCGCTTGAAGGTTGCCGAGGTACATGACGTGTACAGGGCGATAAGTGGCGAAAGCGTGTGTGAAGAAGTACACCCCTGTAGGGTTATCATTATCTATTCGAATAGCCAGATTCCTCGGATATGGAAACTTGGACCCCTTGTACAGTTCATAGACAAGTGAAAGTGGATACTCTAAAATACGCAAGATAAGCGTGAGTGCTATGGATGGCGTTCTCGTAGGGAGACGGGAGCGGATCCATAGTGGTGTATTGATATGGTGAATATGTGGACTCGTGTGCGCCACCTCAAAAGAGTTACTTGCAGTCGTAGTTTAGGATAGCCACCGAGTCAAAGCTGGCTTGCGGCAGTTAAACTCCACCACCCCCTTTGTTGATAATGATGCATATGTAGTTATATCTGATGTAAGTCTTGCTGGGTACATTTGTACTCACGTTGCTTAATTTATGTTTTTGCAGAGAGACTTCAGTCTCACTAGTAGTTCCACGTGGACTTCGACGTTTAGCTTGTTACCTCAGCTACGATCTTGTGCCCTCGGCAGGATCTGGTAGATAGTCAGGCTTCTCAGCCTTTTTCATTTATAGTTGTCTGTACTCAGGCATGTTAAGCTTCCGCTTGTGCTCTGACTTGTATGCTCTGATTGTTGGGTCATGAGACCCATGTTCGTAATATCTCGCTCCTCGGAGCCTATTGAATAAAATGCTTGAGTGTAGAGTCATATTGTGATGCCATGTTGTATTTGCACATATCAAGCATATTGTGTGTATGTTATTGAAATGCTTGGTATGTGTGGGATCTGACTATCTAGTTGTTTATCCTTAGTAGCCTCTCTTACCGGGAAATGTCTCCTAGTGTTTCCACTGAGCCATGGTAGCTTGCTACTGCTCCGGAACACTTAGGCTGGCCGGCATATGTCCTTCTTCGTTCCTGTGTCTGTCCCCTCGGGGAAATGTCACACGCTGAATTCCAGAGTCCTGTTAGCCCGCTACAGCCCGGTTCATCGGAGTCCTCCTAGCCCAGTGCTACAGCCTGGATTCACTCGCTGATGACCGACACGTTCGATGCTGGGTCATGGATGCCTGTCCCTGTAAGTTAGTGCCACTTTGGGTTCACGACTAGCCATGTCAGCCCGGGTTCTTTGTCATATGGATGCTAGCGACACTATCATATACGTGAGCCAAAAGGCGCAAACGGTCCCGAGCCAGGTAAGGTGGCACCCGTGGGAATTCCGTGCGTGAGGCCGCAAAGTGATATGATGTGTTACATGCTAGATCGGTGTGACTTAGGATCGGGGTCCTGACAGTGTTGGTATCAGAGCTTGACTGCCTGTAGGATTACCAAGCCAAACTGGTCGAAGTTGAGTCTAGAAATGCTTTAGTTATATAAGGGAATTGATTGTGGGATGGAACGTAAGGCTCTTTTTACTCCTTATATCTCATGCCTTCTGATCTGAGTCATCTTATCTTTCCTGCAGGGTTAAGAAACTAGGCTATATCTTCTTCTATTAGGATCACGTGTTACTAATCCGTAGACCTATTTAAGCCTCAGTCCAGTTCCTACTACTTCGGTATGTCTCTGATGATCTCGAAACCTTGATATTGTGCTTCTGAGTGGTTATGCCACCATTTTTGTAGCATGTCTCAAATCTTTTTGAGCATTTATAGCCGTTATGCTGTCCGAGTCATCCCAGGTTTCTAAATAATCTGATGCATTTGCAAAATCCATTCCCTCTGGTTTCGATGTTCCTTTATGCCAGCTCAATCACACTAATTGTTGAGTTGAGGTATTCTATTGCCTTGACACTTATGTTGGAGATATTATTATGACCCTAGGTGTCTTAGGGGATCATCTAGTAATCTAGCTATGATTTGTGTCCCAGTGTGATGACTCTGGCTTTATCCCCGAAAGCATCCCGTGATGCTACTTAGTAGTAGGTATTCTATTCCTGGGTTTTGAACCCGAGATTCACTCTACTTACTTCATGTTGATAGTGTTGCTAGTTCCTTTAGGAAATTAGTAACTTTTGTATTAGTCCTCGAGGTCCATGGTATTTTCCTTCTTCCAAATACTATGAACCATTTGTGGCAGTAGTTTGTTGAATCAAAAGATCACAATCGGAGTACTCTTGAGGAGTTCTCCATTCATAAATCATGACTCTGCCAGTCCTACCTCTTTGCATGGGTTATCCGGAAGAAATATGTTGAACTTCGTTCGACATGCTAAACAATGCATCCCCAACTCAGAAAATCGTATGTTCCTTTGAGTTGTCCCTCTTTAGTTGTCTTCTGACCCTCGTCTATCAATTGATAGTCAAGATTATGTGTGCATTCGTTCATCGATGCCTATTACTCTTGTGGTCTGTCAAGCCATTCTATTTCGGAATGACTAGGAGAAACAAACTCCAGTACCTCATCCATATCTAGGATTGGGTCAAAGCAATTGTGCTCCGCAGATCAAAATGCCAGCCCAGCTTTTGATACCCTGAAGTATTACCGTCTTTATGTCAGGTTTTTCATGAGGATTGCACCGGCTCTTATGAATTCTTGATGTAGTGATACTTCTCGCCATCATTATTCATCCCTCGGTTCCGTGTTGTCGCAACCGGAATGCCGACAAGTGAATCGTGATGTGTGAATTCAATACTCCTAGCAACCTTGTTGCTTGGTAGTTAATGGACAATAACCTCATTCTTAGCATGTTCATTTTTGAATCATCGCCCTAAGGTTGATTGTGCTACCTAGTCCTTATTTCCTGGTGCACTCTTTGATTGATGAGTTAGGATTTTGTCAAGTCCTCGCTCATTTGATCATATCATCTTGCCCTAAAAAGAAAGATGGCTCTCGAGCTTAGTAACATACCGGTGGTTCGTGATTTTCCGAATATCTTCTCGGAAGTATTACCAGGTTGTCACCTGACCGCTATGTTGAGTTCGTGATCAAGTTGGTTTATTCCTGTAAACCACCCCTTCTCCAAGAGTCTGTGTTGGATACCCCTGAGCTAGATGGTTAAGCGAAACAGCAACTTGGAGAGTTGGAAGATAAAAGCTTGCCTAACCTAGTTCATTTTCCAAAAGGGATATCTTGTGTTTGTGTGAGTTGAAGAACGATGATATCTTCAGTGATTGGTCCCTGTGATCAGTTATTGGACCTATTGTCTTATAAAAACTTTGATTTAAGTATGGGCTATTCTCAAATCAAATCAGAACCAGCGATGTTCGTAATGTTGTCTTACTCGTGGTTTTCCTCGAGCATACACCATTATATTCCTTGGTCTGACCAATGCTATCACCGTGTTCACTTAACTATGGAATTCCTTTTAAAAGGGAACCCGGATGAATTGTTGTTGAGCCCATTGACAACATCCTTATCTCCTCCATGATTTTGTTAAACATTAAGCTAGTGTTGGAAACTTGTGTAAGCATTTTCTTCATGCCCCGTTCGTGAAGCATTTGTTTGGATGAAAAGAAGTGACTTCCTCTAATTCATGTGCATTTGATGCAAGTTGCCGTCGTGAATTCGAGAAAGTTTGTTTTGTTTCCTCTGGTACCATCCCAAGTCAGTCATGCACGTGCAAAGTATTCTGTGGTCTGTTAGACTGATCATCTTCATTCCATATGAACTCCGTAGCATGCTAAGCCACTGATTGACTTGTTCAAGGAAAAGGAGTTAAGTGCCAATCCATGGTAATACACAAGACTTCGATATCCCCGATGATGGTTCCCTACCAGAACTCGGTAGTGTTTTATTGTAAGACTACCATGTGATCATGTTTGTCTGAGACAGCGTGTTCACACATGTGTAGCAGAACCAGCTCATGTTTTGGAGTTTGCTATCGTAGTTCATTTCCCGAGAATCTTGCAACGTCATTTCGTCGATTTGTGTTGCAAACTTACATTTTTCTTCCTAGACTCGATGAGTCTGGAATATCCTGACACCAACCAGATCTGAATCTCAGGCAGATATGATGGTTTGGAACAGTTCCCACGAACTATAATATCGGTCCCTCGGAAACTGGTAAAGTGGATGTCGCGGCCAACACACCCCGCTGGGAGACCTAATATTGTAGTATCTTGGTTGGAGAAGCTGGCCACCTCCCCATAGGGATTTCGTAGGATTTACCCCCTAGTTGCCCTATGGATTTTTGTGTTCCTGAAGTCCGACCTTTACTTGATGTTCTAGATACCAAACCATTTCAATGAATGGGATACGCTAGCACATCAAGGAGAACATTAGAAGCGGAGTGCTAAATGTCTCTCGGTCGATCATCCAGATTTCGTCCCCTTGGCCTCGCTAAGGTGAAATCTGAGAAAGTGTTATCTTTCTTTGTATCTGCATCATCCATCATCATTCATCATGGTAGCAAGTTGTGTTGCCAGGATCCTTGACACGGATATTGGTAAAATCTTGATGATTATGGAAATGCTCAAGTTCTTGAGAGCACGCGCAAGTGCTAGGTCTGATCGTCGACATTAGCTGTATAGTGCTCTCAGTTTCCTCGACAATGCTATGACCTTTTCAAACAGGGAATCCACTCTTTATTGTTGGGTTCTTCCCCAGTTACCAGAATCATTCCCAGCATTTGCATTTTGTTCCCACCTTGCACCGCCAATGTGCCATTCTACCATGGGTCTCTTCCATTTCCGGTGGTAAGAAAATTCATCCATTACGTTGTCTTCAACAAGGTAATCCACATCATCCAAGTCCGAGAATGCCATTCTACCGACCCCCTCCAAACGATCGCTCGAAAATTGCCTTAGGCTGGTTTAAAGAGTTTCAATGATCTCTGAATCAAAGGTAATTATTTTTGCCACTTAAGGGGATATTTCTACGAGTCACCTTCCCTAAGGTGCATCGTTGTGGTATCATGGCAACTCAACTCCTCGCTACGTTGACAATCACTTACCACCTTCTTAAGCGTGAAATTGTTGTCTACCTAGTGAACCTTCGTCATCTGCTTCACTCCATTCCCATGGATGTATGTTTAGTGTCTCAGCTCGAGAGAGGTTGCTATGTCTCATTCCGTGAGTTAATCCTGAGTTGTTCGATCTTCGAGAAGATCGACCCTTCTAGAGTCTCCTTCTTCTCTCCATGTCATGTTGGCAGGATTTCTCAGAGCAAGACTTCGAGACAATGATGGTGATCGAAACAATGTTCCTATGCAGTGCAACCTGGATCGTGAAGATTATACTAGTTTGCGTTCCCCCTTCATCTTACCCTACGCTTGAATCTCGAGACGAGATTCTTGTTTAGTGGGGGTGAGTTGTCACATCCCTAGCTTCTGGTGCTGCCTGGTGTTTGCATCATGTCTAAATTTCTGAAACTTGAACTGAGGAAATTTGGAAGCCTCAAAATTTAAATAAAAGAAGGGCAAAAACCCTAAAAATCTCATTCATTGTTCCAAAATGCTCTTCTTAAATGTTTGATAATTTTTGGCAAGGGTTCTGGTCCCAACCAAAATATTGAACATTTTTAAGGATTTATTTTTGGGACTTTGAATATAATTCATTAGCTATTTGAATTTGAATTATATTCATATAATTAGAATATAATTTCAAATATCCCTGAAATATTTTATGAGCTTTTGGAAAAGTCCATCTAGCAAAATAAAAATATTCAGAGGAGCTTTTGGCATTGTTTGAATTATTTTAAATTCAAAACAGTGGCAAAAGAATTAAATAAAAGAAAACAGAACAGAAATATAAAAAAAAAGGAGAGAAGCCCAGCAACTTACCTGGCGCTTACCTGTCCAGCCCAGCCGGCCCAGCTCCTCCAGCCGACCCAGCCCACCGCCGCCTCCCTCCCCTGTCGTCTTCCTCCCTGCCAGGAGGACGGGCACGCGCCCGGCGCGCGCGGCCACGCGCCCCGGCCACCTCCTCTCTGCCTGGCTGCCTCCTCCTCCCCCTGGACGTCTCCCGAGCGCCACGCACTCGCCCTCGACCCACTCTCACTCTCCCGTGTCTCTCCCTCCATCCCTATCCCCCTCTGCTCCCTCTCCCTCCCGCGACCGAACGGAGCTCGTCGCCGTCGCTCGCCGTAGCCACGCCTACCGGCCACCCCACGCCTCGCAGACGCTCCGGAAAGCTCCGCCTCGTCTCCCTCTTCATCCTCACCCAGACGAAAGGCGCCGAAAGCCCCTGGATGCCGCTAGCTCCGCCATTCCCCTCCTCGGCCACCGAGGATCGCCGTCGTCAAATTCGTCGCCGTTCGGCCTTCCCCGAGCTCGCCGTCCATCTCTTCGGGATCCACGTGAGCTCCTCCGTCGTTTCCCCCTCCCCGCTTAGTCGCGCTCGCCCTCTAGCTGTCGTCTCCACCATGGCCGAACCTTCGCCGCCGCCCGCACTTGTCGCCGGTGATGCTCCGGTGACAATTTGGTCCCGGGCATGCGCCCAACGCGCTCCGCGCATCGCGTAGAGCCTCCGTGGCACTTCGCCGCGCTTGTTTGCGCACCGCAGCCCCATCCCCACTTGCACCCGAGCTTCGGCCGCCGTCGAGCTCGTCGCCGGCACCACTCCGGCCACTCCCCGGCCGCGCCACCACCACAGTTGGATGCGGACGAGCGTCCGCATCCCGAAGCTGTGCTCCGCGCGCCAAACCGAGCCCTGTGGGCAAAACCCGAGGCTCGCCACCGCGGCTGGCCTCGCCGGTGTCAAGCCGCCGGTGGGTTTGACCCACGTTGACCACGGCGGGACCCCCCCTGTGTCCATGACAGGTGGGGCCGGCCTGTTAATTAGGTTAGGATTAGTGTTAACTAAAATCTAGTTAGACTAATTACACTGACATGCAGGACCCACTGTCAGGTTTGACCGGACAGTGACCTGTTGACCTGATGACGTCAGGATGAGGTCATGCTGACGCAATAATTCCTTTCTGGAATTAAAATAAATTAGGAAATGATTTATAAATTCCAGAAAATTGTATAAACTTCTAAAATTCATAGAAATTCAACCGTAACTCCAAATTAAATAAATTATATATGAAAAATTATCAGAAAAATTCAAGGAATCCATCTGTATCATTTTCATGCATGTTTGAGCAATGTTTGTCCTCTGTTTTGGACAAATCAATTAAATGGCATTTGAATAATCACATATGGAGTTTAAATTTGAATCTTGTATTCAAACCAACTTCATTTAATCTGTTGCTAGTTGCATTAGCTCAAAACACATTCATTTTGCCATGTCATGATCATGCATCATATTGTGCATTGCATTGATTGTGTTTCTTCTGTGTTTGCCGGTGTTGTTCCCCCTCGGTAGACGTGATACCGACGATGTGATCGATGACACCGATGAAGAGCTATATTATCTTCAGAAGTGCCAGGCAAGCAAAACCCCCTTGTTCATTCCGATACAATCCTACTCTCTCGCTCCTGCTCCCTTTTACTGCATTAGGACAACAACGATTCATCTGCTACTTGCTGCGGTAGCTGAACCCCTTTATCCTTTGCATGACCTGTCATTGCCACAGTAAATAGATGAAACCCACTAGCATGAGTAGGAGTTGTTTGAGCCCTGATGTGCCTACTCAATCATGCTTGTTTGTCATGCCTGCTACTGCTTAGAGTTGAGTCAGGTCTGATTCATCGGGGATGAATCAGAGGTGTGTGAACATGTCCTACTGTGTGTGAGCTAAGTGTGTGAACACGATTTGGTAAAGGTAGCGGTGAGAGGCCATGTAGGAGTACATGGTGGGTTGTCTCATTGCAGCCGTCCTCAGGAACTGAGTTCTGTGTTTGTGATCCATGACCAGTTACTACCACACATTGGGTTCCGGTAACTCGACCCCTCTCGACTTATTAATCAACATGATCTCTGTCCAGGAGTTGCAACTAGTTTCTGGTGTTTGTAGGTAGTGTTAGTAGTCTACCAAGTGGCACCCGGTACAGGTGGGCTTGGGACAGACTAGGCACAGTGGCACGGTGTACCAAGTGGCACCCGGATGGTGGGCTTGGGAACCCTGCTCACATCGTTTGGGGCCGTGAGCGACACCCCGGCCGGATCTCCTTGCGGATGGAACCCGAATAGGCGATAAACCTGGACTAGAGACTTGTTCGGTTAGTCAGGTCGTGGCCGACTCCCTCGCCCGGCTTCCGCTTGAAGGTTGCCGAGGTACATGACGTGTACAGGGCGATAAGTGGCGAAAGCGTGTGTGAAGAAGTACACCCCTGCAGGGTTATCATTATCTATTCAAATAGCCAGATTCCTCGGATATGGAAACTTGGACCCCTTGTACAGTTCATAGACAAGTGAAAGTGGATACTCTAAAATACGCAAGATAAGCGTGAGTGCTACGGATGGCGTTCTCGTAGGGAGACGGGAGCGGATCCATAGTGGTGTATTGATATGGTGAATATGTGGACTCGTGTGCGCCACCTCAAAAGAGTTACTTGCAGTCGTAGTTTAGGATAGCCACCGAGTCAAAGCTGGCTTGCTGCAGTTAAACTCCACCACCCCCTTTGTTGATAATGATGCATATGTAGTTATATCTGATGTAAGTCTTGCTGGGTACATTTGTACTCACGTTGCTTAATTTATGTTTTTGCAGAGAGACTTCAGTCTCACTAGTAGTTCCACGTGGACTTCGACATTTAGCTTGTTACCTCAGCTACGATCTTGTGCCCTCGGCAGGATCTGGTAGATAGTCAGGCTTCTCAGCCTTTTTCATTTATAGTTGTCTATACTCAGACATGTTAAGCTTCCGCTTGTGCTCTGACTTGTATGCTCTGATTGTTGGGTCATGAGACCCATGTTCGTAATATCTCGCTCCTCGGAGCCTATTGAATAAAATGCTTGAGTGTAGAGTCATGTTGTGATGCCATGTTGTATTTGCACATATCGAGCATATTGTGTGTATGTTATTGAAATGCTTGGTATGTGTGGGATCTGACTATCTAGTTGTTTATCCTTAGTAGCCTCTCTTACCGGGAAATGTCTCCTAGTGTTTCCACTGAGCCATGGTAGCTTGCTACTGCTCCGGAACACTTAGGCTGGCCGGCATATGTCCTTCTTCGTTCCTGTGTCTGTCCCCTCAGGGAAATGTCACGCGATGAATTCCAGAGTCTTGTTAGCCCGCTACAGCCCGGTTCACCGAAGTCCTGCTAGCCCAGTGCTACAGCCTGGATTCACTCGCTGATGACCGACACGTTCGATGCTGGGTCATGGATGCCTGTCTGTCACATCCCTGGTCCTGTTATGCACTAGGCTAGACCTCATGTGAGCATCATGTTTTAATTCAAATGAAATTTGAATTGAGGAATTTTCAAAGCCTCAGAAACCTTCTAAAAATGATCAACATTAAAATCTCCTCAAAGAAGTCCAAGAAAATGCTCCTCTTAGTCTCTGAAAATATTGCAAAGAGGTAAAACTCAAAACAATATTTTTGGTATCTCAGAGTTAATTATTTTGGGCTTTTGAATTAAATAAATAGCTATTTGCATTGGATATATAGTTGATATATAAATAATATATGTCCAAAAATTACTGGAACATTTTTTGTGGTTTGGTATATTTTAGTTCTAGCCACATAATTATTTTCAGGATTTTATAAAATGGTTTAGTATTTTTACTAAACCAAAACAAAACAGAACAAAATAGAAAACAGTAAATAAAAGCAGAGAGAGAGACTTACCTCAGCTTACCTGTCAGCCCACCCGGCCCAAACCTACCTGTCGGCCTAGCTGGCAGGCCCAGCCCACCTCCTTCTCCCTGTCGCCTTCCTCCTCGCGCCAGTAGGCAGAGGAGGGACTCGGCGCACGCGCCCGAGCTCGCCACGCCACCACCCTGCTCGTCTACATCGCCTGGACACCGCGACGCCTCGCGTCATCCTCTCGGCGCTGCCCCGACCCCCTGGAACCCCCTCGCTCTCTCCCTCTCCCTTGTTTCTCTCCTCTGCTTCCTCTCTCTCACTCGCCCGAGCGCCGCCGCAGCCGCGCCACCGTAACGCCGCGGCCACCATCTCCCCCTCGACCCCTCGCTGTTCTTGCGAGCTCCGTCTCGACGTCCCCGACCTCCTCGACAAGCCACGACGCCACGGACGCGCTGCAACGCCGCCATCACCACCGTCTTCATCGCCATGGCCGGAGATCGCCGCCGCTCGATTCGCAGCAACGAGGACGCCCCCGAGCTCACCAACCCCTTCGTTCGATCCGCTGTGAGCTGCTGCGTCGATCCCCTCCCTCCCCTGGTACTTTTTCTCCTGCTAGCGCCAATATCCACCGGAGCCGAGAGCTCTTCGCCGCCGGCCATGTCGCCGCCGTAGCCACCGTTGCCTAGAGCTGCAACTGAGCACGCGGCCGTGCTCAGTGCAACCCCAGGAGGTCATAACACCCCCCTTTGCCTCCTGCCGTGCTCCCTAACACCGACCCCGAGCTCGCCCGAGCTCCGGCCGCCGCCGAGGTCGACGCCGTGCTCAATTCCGGCCACCTCGCGGCCTCCCGTCCGTTCCTTTGGGTGCGGAGGAGCAAGAGCTTCTCCCTAGTGCCCTCAGCGCGCCAAACCACCGCTCGTAGCGCCAAACCCGCCAACACCCGAACTCCGGCCGCCGCCGTCGTCATGACTGCCGTCGCCTCCGGCCACCCTAGCTTCTCCCGTTGGCCCTGTTAGATGCGCGCGAGCCTGGGCATCCCGTAGAGCCCCTCCGCCGCTCTTTTGGTCATCGGAGGGCGAATCCCGACGCTCTCCGCCGTCCCTGGCCTCGCCGGCGACGAGCCTCGGGTCAACTCCGGCGAGTTTGACCCGGGTTTGACGCCCCCTCTCTCTCACTGACATATGGGCCCACGCCCTTAACTAACCACGGTTAACCCCCTGTTTAGTTTAAGTTAACCACAGTGGCCCCACGCGTCGGAGTTGACCTAGCTGACGTGGCCGTTGACCGGTCCCACCTGTCAGTGAGTTAAACAACCCTGTGTCACTGACGTGTGGCCCCCACACGTCAGGTTTGACCAGCAGCAACGTCTGTTGACCTGCTGACGTCAGGGTGAGGTCATGCTGACGCAATATTCATTTCTGGATTTATTAATAATCAGGAAATTCCAGAAAATAGCTAAAACTTCAATAAATCATAGAAATTCAACCGTAACTCCAAATTAAATAAATTATATATGAAAAATTATCAGAAAAATCCAATCTATCCATCTGCACCATTTTCATGCAGGTTAGAACAACTTATAGCTGCTGTTTAGCACAAATCATATTAATGGCATTTAAATATCCACATATGGAGTTTGAGTTTGAATCTTGGATTCAAACCAACTTCATTTAATCTGGTTTTAGTTGCATTAGCACAAACCACAGCATATTGCCATGTCACCTTCATGCATCATATTGTGCATTGCATTGATTGTGTTTTTCCTCAGTTGCCGGTGATTGCCCCCTTTCGATAGACGTGATACCGACGATGTGATCGTTGACACTGATGAAGACTCAATGTTATCTTCAGAAGTGCCAGGCAAGCAAAACCCCCTTGTTCATTCCGATAAAATCCCACTCTCTCGCTCCTGCTCTCTTTTACTGCATTAGGACAACAACGATTCAACTGTTACTTGCTGCGGTAGCTGAACCCCTTTATCCTCTGCATGACCTGTCATTGCCACAGTAAATAGATGAAACCCACTAGCATGAGTAGGAGTTGTTTGAGCCCTGATGTGCCTACTCATTCATGCTTGATTGTCATGCCTGCTACTGCTTAGAGTTGAGTCAGGTCTGATTCATCGAGGATGAATCAGAGGCGTGTGAACATGTCCTACTGGGTGTGAGCTAAGTGTGTGAACACGATTTGGTAAAGGTAGCGGTGAGAGGCCATGTAGGAGTACATGGTGGGTTGTCTCATTGCAGTCGTCCTCAGGAACTGAGTTCTGTGTTTGTGATCCATGACCAGCTACTACCACACATTGGAATGCTTAAGTGCCCCTCTCGACTTATTAATCAACATGATCTCTGTCCAGGAGTTGCAACTAGTTTCTGGTGTTTGTAGGTAGTGTTAGTAGTCTACCAAGTGGCACCCGGTACAGGTGGGCTTGGGACAGACTAGGCACAGTGGCATGGTGTACCAAGTGGCACCCGGATGGTGGGCTTGGGAACCCTGCTCACATCGTTTGGGGCCGTAAGCGACACCCCGGCCGGATCTCCTTGCGGATGGAACCCGAATAGGCGATAAACCTGGACTAGAGACTTGTTCGGTTAGTCAGGTCGTGGCCGACTCCCTCGCCCGGCTTCCGCTTGAAGGTTGCCGAGGTACATGACGTGTACAGGGCGATAAGTGGCGAAAGCGTGTGTGAAGAAGTACACCCCTGCAGGGTTAACATCATCTATTCGAATAGCCGGATTCCTCGGATATGGAAACTTGGACCCCTTGCATAGTTCATAGACAAGTGAAAGTGGATACTCTAAAATGCGCAAGATAAGCGTGAGTGCTATGGATGGCGTTCTCGTAGGGAGACGGGAGCGGATCCATAGTGGTGTATTGATATGGTGAATATGTGGACTCGTGTGCGCCACCTCAAAAGAGTTACTTGCAGTCGTAGTTCAGGATAGCCACCGAGTCAAAGCTGGCTTGCTGCAATTAAACCCCACCATCCCTTTTGTTGATAATGATGCATATGTAGTTAGTTCTGATGTAAGTCTTGCTGGGTACATTTGTACTCACGTTTGCCTATTTTATGTTTTGCAGAGAGACTTCAGTCTCACTAGTAGTTCCACGTGGACTTCGACGTTTAGCTTGTTACCTCAGCTACGATCTTGTGCCCTCGGCAGGATCTGATAGATAGTCAGGCTTCTCAGCCTTTTTCATTTATAGATGTCTGTACTCAGACATGATAGCTTCCGCTTGTGCTTTGACTTGTATGCTCTGAGTGTTGGGTCATGAGACCCATGATTGTAATATCTCGCTCCTCGGAGCCTTTTGAATATAAACTACTGAGTCGTAGAGTCATTTTGTGATGCCATGTTGTATTGCACATATCGAGCATATTGTGTGTATGTTATTGAAATGCTTGGTATGTGTGGGATCTTACTATCTAGTTGTTTATCTTTAGTAGCCTCTCTTACCGGGAAATGTCTCCTAGTGTTTCCACCGAGCCATGGTAGCTTGCTACTGCTCCGGAACACTTAGGCTGGCCGGCATGTGTCCTTCTTCGTTCCTGTGTCTGTCCCTTCGGGAAAATGTCACGCGGTGAATACCAGAGTCCTGTTAGCCCGCTACAGCCCGGTTCACCGGAGTCCTGCTAGCCCAGTGCTACAGCCTGGATTCACTCACTGATGACCGACACGTTCGATGCTGGGTCATGGATGCCTGTCCCTGTAAGTTTGTGCCACTTTGGGTTTACGACTAGCCATGTCAGCCCGGGCTCCTTATCATATGGATGCTAGCGACACTGTCATATACGTGTGCCAAAAGGCGCAAACGGTCCCGGGTAAAGGTAAGGCGACACCCGTGGGAATACCGTGCGTGAGGCCGCAAAGTGATATGAGGTGTTACATGCTAGATCGATGTGGCATTGAGTCGGGGTCCTGACAGCGTTGGTATCAGAGCTTGACTGCCTGTAGGATCACCAAGCCAAACTGGTCGAAGTTGAGTCTAGAAATTCTTTAGTTATATAAGGGAATTGATTGTGGGATGGAACGTAAGGCTCTTTTACTTCTTATACCTCATGCCCTTCTGATCTGAGTCATCTTATCTTTCCTGCGGGGTTAAGGAACTAGGCTTTCTCCTCTTTCTATTAGGATCACGTGTTACTATCAGTGGACTTATAAGATTGTTGGATTAAGTCTCAGTTCAGTTCCTACTACTTCCGTATGTTAATTGTTGATCTCGAAACCTCGATATTGTGCTTCTGAGTGGTTATGCCACCATTTTTGTGAATGTCTCAAATCTTTTCTGAGCATTTACAGCCGTTATGCTGTCCGAGTCATCCCAGGTTTCTAAGTAGTCTGATGCATTTGCAAATCCTTTCTTCCCGTTTCAATGTTCCCATGGGCCAGATTAACCACACTAATCAGTGAGTTGAGGTACTCCGTTACCTTGACATATATGTTGGAATAATTATCATGACCCTAGGTGTTTTAGGGAGTCACCTAGTAATCTAGCAACGTTTTGTGTTCCCAGTGTGAAGATTCTGGCCTTTATTATCGAAAGCATCCCTTGATGCCACTTAGTTAGTAGGTATTCCATTCCGGGGTTCTTGAACCCGAGATTCACCCTACTTACTTCATGTCGATAGTGTTTGCTAGTTCCTTTAGGATATTAGTAACTTTGCGATAGTCCTCGAAGTTCGTGGTATTTCCTTCTTCCAAATACTATGAACTACTTATGGCAGAAGTTCCTCGTTGAACTGAAACATCACAACATGATTATTCTTGAGGAGTTCTCCATTCATAAATCGTGACTCTGCCAGTTCTACCTTTCTGCATGGGTTATCCGGAAGAAATATGTTGAACTTGGTTCGACATACTAATCTATGCATCCACAACTCAGAAAATTATATGTTCCTTTGAGTTGTTCTCTTTAGTTGCATTCTGACCCTCGTCTATCAATTGATAGTCAAGAGTATGCGTGCGTTCGTTTATCGATGCCTATTACTCTTGTGGTCCGTCAAGCCATTCTATCGCAGAATGACTAGGAGAAACAAACTCCAGTACCTCTTCCATATCCAGGATTGGGTCAAAGAAGTTGTGCTCCGCAGATCAAATTGCTAATCCAGCTTTTGTTCTGTTCTACCTTGGAGTATTACCATCTTTATATCGGGATTGTTATAGGAATTGCACACCATCCTATGAACTCTTGGTATAGTGATACTTCTTGCCATCATTAGTCATTCCTCGGTCTTCGTGTTGATGCAACCGGAATACCGACAAATGAATTTTGATGTGTGAAATCAATACTCCCAGCAACCTCGTTGCTTGGTAGTTAAAGGACAATAATTTCATTCTTAGTGTGTTGGTTATTGAATCATCATTCTAAGATTGATCGTGCTACCTAGTCCATTCTCCTGGTTCACTCCTCGATCGATGAGTTAGGATTATTTCAAATCCTTGCTCTATTGATCATATCGTCTTGCCCTGAAAAGCAAGATTGTTCTCGAGCTTAGTAACATACCGGTGGTTCGTGATTTCCGAAGATCTTCTCGGAAGTATTACCAGGTTGTCACCTGACCGCTATGTTGAGCTCGTGATCAAGCTGGTTTCTTGTGAACCACCTTCTCTCCAAGAATCGGTGTTAGATATCCCTGAGCTAGTTGGTTAAGCTAAACGACAACTTGGAGGGTTGGAAGATAAAAGCTTGCCTGACTTAGTTCGTTCCAAAGGGATATTCTTGTGTAGTGTGTATTGAAGAAAGATGATATCTTCATCGATTGGTCCCTGTGATCAGTTGCTGGACCTATTGTCTTATCAATCCTTTGATTTGAGTGCGGGCTATTGTCAAATCAAGTCAGAACCAACGATGTTCGTAATGTTGTCTTACTCGTGGTTGATCCCTCGAGCATACACCGTTATATCTTTTGGGTCTGATCAATGCTATCACCGTGTTCACATGATGGTGGAAGTCCAGTGATATGGATATTCCGATGAGTTGTTGTTGAGCCCATTGACAACATCCTTATCTCCTCCATGATGTTGTTGAACATTAAGTTAATGTTGGAAACTTTTGAAAGCATTTTCTTCATGCTAGCTCATGAAGTACTTGTTTGATGAAAGGAGTGACTTCCTTTGATTCACGTGCATTTTGATGTAAGTTGCCGCCGTGAATTCGAGAAAGTTTGTTTTGCTCTTTTGGAATCATCCCAAGTCGGTCATGCACGTGCGAAGAATTCTGTGGTCTATTAGACTGATCATCTTCATTCCATATGTATATCCTAGCACACCAAGCCACTGATTGACTCGTTCAAGGAAAAGAAGTCTATGCTTGGGATCTAATCCATGGACTTGCGTAAAGACTTTGATATCCTCGATGATGGCTCCCAACCAGAACTCGGTAGTGTTTTATTGTAAGACTACCATGTGGGCATGCTTGTCTGGAACAACGTGTTCACATGTTTGTAGCAGAACCAGCTCATGTTTTGGAGCTTGCTATCGTAGTTCATTTCCTGAGAATCTCGCAACGTCATCTCGTCAATTTGTGTTGCAAACTTTCATTTTTCTTCCTAGACTCGATGAGTCTGGAATATCCTGATACCAACCAGATCTGAGTCTCGGGCAGATATGATGGTTGGAATATTTCCCAAGAACTATAATATTGGTCCCTCGATAACCGGTAAGGTGGATGTCGTGGCCAACACACCCAGCCGGAAGACCTATTATTGTAGTATCTTGTTTGAGGAAGTTGGCCACCTCCCCATAAGGATTTCGTAGGATTTACCTCCGTAACTGTTCCTTATGGATTCTGTTGCTCCCGAAGTCCGACCTTTACTTGATGTTCTAGTTAGCAAACCATATCTAAGAATGGGTTACACTAGCACGTCAAGGAGAACATTAGAAGCGGAGTGCTAAATGTCTCTCGGTCGATCATCCAGATTTTGTTTCCTTGGCCTCGCTAGGGTGAAATCTGAGTTGATGTTATCTTCCTATGCATCTGCATCGTCCATCGTTGTTCATCATGGTGGTATGTTGTGTTGCCAGGATTCTTGACACGGATGTTGGTAAAACCTTGATGATTGTGGAAATGCTCAAGTTCTTGAGAGCACGCACAAGCGCTAGGTGTTATCTTCGGCACTAACTGGGGATCCTCTCCGTTTCCTCGGCAATGCTATGATCTTTTCAAACAGTGAACTCACTCTCTTTTGTTGGGTTCTTCCACAGTTACCAGAATCATTCCCAGCATTGCATTTTGTTCCTAGCTTGCACCGCCAATGTGCCATTCTACCATGGGTCTCTTCCATCTCCGGTGATAAGAAAATTCATCCATTACGTTGTCTTCAACAAGGTAATCCACATCATCCAAGTCCGAGTATGCCATTCTACCGACCTCCGCCAATCGATTGCTGTGATTTGCCTTCGGCTGATATAGAGAGTCTCAATGATCTCTATATCAAAGGTAATTCTTTTTGCCACTTAAGATAATAATCTACGAATCACCCTTCTCCAGGATGTTTCGTCGTGGTATCATGGCAATTCAACTCCTCGCTACGTCGACAACCGATCGCCACATTCTTAAGTCTGGAATTGTTGTCTACCTAGTGAACCTCGTCACCTGCTCCACTCCATCCCTCTAGAGGTATGCTTCGTCTCTCAGCTCGAGAGATGTTGCTATGTCACATTCCGGGAGTTAATCTTGAGTTGTTCGACCTTCGAGAAGACCGATCCTTCCAGAGTTTTCCTTTCCTCTTCTTGTCATGATTAGCTGGAGTTCTCAGAGCAAGACGACAAGACAAAGATGGTGTTCAAATCAACGTTCATTTGAAGTGCAACCTGGATCGTGAAGATTGTACTAGTTTGCGTTTCCCTTTCATCCTACCCTACGCTTGAATCTCGAGACGAGATTCTTGTTTATGGGGGTGAGTTGTCACATCCCTGGTCCTGTTATGCACTAGGCTAGACCTCATGTGAGCATCATGTTTTAATTCAAATGAAATTTGAATTGAGGAATTTTCAAAGCCTCAGAAACCTTCTAAAAATGATCAACATTAAAATCTCCTCAAAGAAGTCCAAGAAAATGCTCCTCTTAGTCTCTGAAAATATTGCAAAGAGGTAAAACTCAAAACAATATTTTTGGTATCTCAGAGTTAATTATTTTGGGCTTTTGAATTAAATAAATAGCTATTTGCATTGGATATATAGTTGATATATAAATAATATATGTCCAAAAATTACTGGAACATTTTTTGTGGTTTGGTATATTTTAGTTCTAGCCACATAATTATTTTCAGGATTTTATAAAATGGTTTAGTATTTTTACTAAACCAAAACAAAACAGAACAAAATAGAAAACAGTAAATAAAAGCAGAAAGAGAGACTTACCTCAGCTTACCTGTCAGCCCACCCGGCCCAAACCTACCTGTCGGCCTAGCTGGCAGGCCCAGCCCACCTCCTTCTCCCTATCGCCTTCCTCCTCGCGCCAGTAGGCAGAGGAGGGACTCGGCGCACGCGCCCGAGCTCGCCACGCCACCACCCTGCTCGTCTGCATCGCCTGGACACCGCGACGCCTCGCGTCATCCTCTCGGCGCTGCCCCGACCCCCTGGAACCCCCTCGCTCTCTCCCTCTCCCTTGTTTCTCTCCTCTGCTTCCTCTCTCTCACTCGCCCGAGCGCAGCCGCAGCCGCGCCACCGTAACGCCGCGGCCACCGTCTCCCCCTCGACCCCTCGCTGTGCTTGCGAGCTCCGTCTCGACGTCCCCGACCTCCTCGACAAGCCACGACGCCACGGACGCGCTGCAACGCCGCCATCACCACCGTCTTCATCGCCATGGCCGGAGATCGCCGCCGCTCGATTCGCAGCAACGAGGACGCCCCCGAGCTCACCAACCCCTTCGTTCGATCCGCTGTGAGCTGCTGCGTCGATCCCCTCCCTCCCCTGGTACTTTTTCTCCTACTAGCGCCAATATCCAGCGGAGCCGAGAGCTCTTCGCCGCCGGCCATGTCGCCGCCGTAGCCACCGTTGCCTAGAGCTGCAACTGAGCACGCGGCCGTGCTCAGTGCAACCCCAGGAGGTCATAACACCCCCCTTTGCCTCCTACCGTGCTCCCTAACACCGACCCCGAGCTCGCCCGAGCTCCGGCCGCCGCCGAGGTCGACGCCGTGCTCAATTCCGGCCACCTCGCGGCCTCCCGTCCGTTCCTTTGGGTGCGGAGGAGCAAGAGCTTCTCCCTAGTGCCCTTAGCGCGCCAAACCACCGCTCGTAGCGCCAAACCCGCCACCACCCGAACTCCGGCCGCCGCCGTCGTCATGACTGCCGTCGCCTCCGGCCACCCTAGCTTCTCCCGTTGGCCCTGTTAGATGCGCGCGAGCCTGGGCATCCCGTAGAGCCCCTCCGCCGCTCTTTTGGTCATCGGAGGGCGAATCCCGACGCTCTCCGCCGTCCCTGGCCTCGCCGGCGACGAGCCTCGGGTCAACTCCGGCGAGTTTGACCCGGGTTTGACCCCCCCTCTCTCTCACTGACATATGGGCCCACGCCCTTAACTAACCACGGTTAACCCCCTATTTAGTTTAAGTTAACCACAGTGGCCCCACGCGTCGGAGTTGACCTAGCTGACGTGGTCGTTGACCGGTCCCACCTGTCAGTGAGTTAAACAACCCTGTGTCACTGACGTGTGGCCCCCACACGTCAGGTTTGACCAGCAGGAGCGTCTGTTGACCTGCTGACGTCAGGGTGAGGTCATGCTGACGCAATATTCATTTCTGGATTTATTAATAATCAGGAAATTCCAGAAAATAGCTAAAACTTCAATAAATCATAGAAATTCAACCGTAACTCCAAATTAAATAAATTATATATGAAACATTATCAGAAAAATCCAATCTATCCATCTGCACCATTTTCATGCATGTTAGAACAACTTATAGCTGCTGTTTAGCACAAATCATATTAATGTCATTTAAATATCCACATATGGAGTTTGAGTTTGAATCTTGGATTCAAACCAACTTCATTTAATCTGGTTTTAGTTGCATTAGCACAAACCACAGCATATTGCCATGTCACCTTCATGCATCATATTGTGCATTGCATTGATTGTGTTTTTCCTCAGTTGCCGGTGATTGCCCCCTTTCGATAGACGTGATACCGACGATGTGATCGTTGACACTGATGAAGACTCAATGTTATCTTCAGAAGTGCCAGGCAAGCAAAACCCCCTTGTTCATTCCGATAAAATCCCACTCTCTCGCTCCTGCTCTCTTTTACTGCATTAGGACAACAACGATTCAACTGTTACTTGCTGCGGTAGCTGAACCCCTTTATCCTCTGCATGACCTGTCATTTCCACAGTAAATAGATGAAACCCACTAGCATGAGTAGGAGTTGTTTGAGCCCTGATGTGCCTACTCATTCATGCTTGATTGTCATGCCTGCTACTGCTTAGAGTTGAGTCAGGTCTGATTCATCGGGGATGAATCAGAGGCGTGTGAACATGTCCTACTGGGTGTGAGCTAAGTGTGTGAACACGATTTGGTAAAGGTAGCGGTGAGAGGCCATGTAGGAGTACATGGTGGGTTGTATCATTGCAGCCGTCCTCAGGAACTGAGTTCTGTGTTTGTGATCCATGACCAGCTACTACCACACATTGGAATGCTTAAGTGCCCCTCTCGACTTATTAATCAACATGATCTCTGTCCAGGAGTTGCAACTAGTTTCTGGTGTTTGTAGGTAGTGTTAGTAGTCTACCAAGTGGCACCCGGTACAGGTGGGCTTGGGACAGACTAGGCACAGTGGCACGGTGTACCAAGTGGCACCCGGATGGTGGGCTTGGGAACCCTGCTCACATCGTTTGGGGCCGTAAGCGACACCCCGGCCGGATCTCCTTGCGGATGGAACCCGAATAGGCGATAAACCTGGACTAGAGACTTGTTCGGTTAGTCAGGTCGTGGCCGACTCCCTCGCCCGACTTCCGCTTGAAGGTTGCCGAGGTACATGACGTGTACAGGGCGATAAGTGGCGAAAGCGTGTGTGAAGAAGTACACCCCTACAGGGTTAACATCATCTATTCGAATAGCCGGATTCCTCGGATATGGAAACTTGGACCCCTTGCATAGTTCATAGACAAGTGAAAGTGGATACTCTAAAATGCGCAAGATAAGCGTGAGTGCTATGGATGGCGTTCTCGTAGGGAGATGGGAGCGGATCCATAGTGGTGTATTGATATGGTGAATATGTGGACTCGTGTGCGCCACCTCAAAAGAGTTACTTGCAGTCGTAGTTCAGGATAGCCACCGAGTCAAAGCTGGCTTGCTGCAATAAAACCCCACCATCCCTTTTGTTGATAATGATGCATATGTAGTTAGTTCTGATGTAAGTCTTGCTGGGTACATTTGTACTCACGTTTGCCTATTTTATGTTTTGTAGAGAGACTTCAGTCTCACTAGTAGTTCCACATGGACTTCGACGTTTAGCTTGTTACCTCAGCTACGATCTTGTGCCCTCGGCAGGATCTGATAGATAGTCAGGCTTCTCAGCCTTTTTCATTTATAGATGTCTGTACTCAGACATGATAGCTTCCGCTTGTGCTTTGACTTGTATGCTCTGAGTGTTGGGTCATGAGACCCATGATTGTAATATCTCGCTCCTCGGAGCCTTTTGAATATAAACTACTGAGTCGTAGAGTCATTTTGTGATGCCATGTTGTATTGCACATATCGAGCATATTGTGTGTATGTTATTGAAATGCTTGGTATGTGTGGGATCTGACTATCTAGTTGTTTATCTTTAGTAGCCTCTCTTACCGGGAAATGTCTCCTAGTGTTTCCACCGAGCCATGGTAGCTTGCTACTGCTCCGGAACACTTAGGCTGGCCGGCATGTGTTCTTCTTCGTTCCTGTGTCTGTCCCTTCGGGGAAATGTCACGCGGTGAATACCAAAGTCCTGTTAGCCCGCTACAGCCCGGTTCACCGGAGTCCTGCTAGCCCAGTGCTACAGCCTGGATTCACTCGCTGATGACCGACACGTTCGATGCTGGGTCATGGATGCCTGTCCCTGTAAGTCTGTGTCACTTTGGGTTTACGACTAGCCATGTCAGCCCGGGCTCCTTATCATATGGATGCTAGCGACACTGTCATATACGTGTGCCAAAAGGCGCAAACGGTCCCGGGTAAAGGTAAGGCGACACCCGTGGGAATACCGTGCGTGAGGCCGCAAAGTGATATGAGGTGTTACATGCTAGATCGATGTGGCATTGAGTCGGGGTCCTGACACTGGATGAATTGTTGTTGAGCCCATCGACGACATCCTTATCTTGTCCATGATTCATGTCGAACATCTAAGTAATGTTGGAAACTTTTATAAGCATTATCTTCATGTCCCGTCCATGAAGCATACGTTCGGATGAAAGAAGTGACTTCCTCGAATACATGTGCATTTGATGCAAGTTGCCACCGTGAATTCGAGAAAGTCAATGTTGCTTCCTCTGGAACTATCCCAAGTCAGTCATGCGTACGTGCGAAGTATTATGTGGTTTGGAGACTTGCAACCTTCATTCTATATGTATCCCTAGCACACCAAGCCACTGATTGATTGTTCAAGGAGAAGAAGTCTCTTCTTAAGAGCAAGACTTATGCAAAGACTTCGAAATCCATGATGATGGTTCCCGACCAGAACTCGATAGTGTTTTATTATAATACTACTATGTGGTCATTCTTGTCTTGGACAACATGCTCACATGTGTGTAGTAGAACTAGCTCATGTTTTGGAGCTTGCTATCGTAGTTCATCTCCCGAGAGTCTCGCAACGTTATCTCGTCGACTTGTGTTGCAACCTTTCTTTTCTAGACATGTTGTCTGAAAAAAATAATGTTACCAGTCAGATCTAAATCTCAGGCAGATATGATGGTTGGAACATCTCCAAGATCTATGATGTAGGTCCCCATCATAGATGCTAGGGCTTAGTCAATCCCCATCTCAGGTTTAAATGAAATTTAAACATGATGTAACACTCTAATGCATGCACTAGGCATTGTCAGAACTAGGGATGTGACATCCAGGTTCCCATGAAGATGGAATTCCACGACTATGTGAACAAGGTGGTAGCATTGGTCAGACCAAAGGATGTAATGGTGTATGCCCGAGGAATCAACCTCGAGTAAGACAACATTACGAACATCGTTGGTTCTGATTTGATTTGAGGATAGCCCACACTCAAATCAAAGTTTGGACAAGACAATAGAGACAACAACTGATCACGAGGACCAATCGATGAAGATATCATATTTCTTCAACACACATACAAGATATCCCTTAGTGATGAGCTAGGTCGGACAAGCTTTTATCTTCCAACTCTCCAAGTTGTTGTTTAGCTTAACCAACTAGCTCAGGGGTATGCAACACAGATTATTGGAGAAGGGTTGGTTACAAGAAACCACCTTGATCACGAGCTCAACATAGCGGTCAGGGGACAACCTGGTGATACTTCCAAGAAGATATTTGGAAAATCACACCCCACCGGTATGTTATTAAGCTCGAGAACAATCTTGCTTTTCAAGGCAAGATGATATGATCAACATAGCAAGGGTTTGACAAAATCCTAACCCATTGATCAAAGAGTGCACTAGAAATAAGGACTAGGTAGCACGATCAATCTTAGGATGATGATTCAACAACCAGCACACTAAGAATGAGAGTATTGTCCATTTACTACCAAGCAACGAGTTGCTCGGAGTATTGATTTCACACATCACAATTCACTTGTCGGCATTCCGGTTACAACAACATGGAACCGAGGAATGGATAATGATAGCGAGAAGTATCACTACGGCAAGAATCCATAAGAGGTTGTGCAATTCCTATAATATTCCTGACATAAGGGGGTAATACTCCAGGATGGAACAAACTAGAAGCCGGGCTGGCATTCTTAATCTGCAGAACACAACTACTTTGACCCAATCCTGGATATGCATGAGGTACTGGAGTTTGTTTCTCCTAGTCATTCCGGAATAGAATGGCTCGACAGACCACAAGAATAATAGGCATTGATAACATGAATGCACAACTATTCTTGACCAACAATTGATAGACAAAGGTCAGAATACAACTAAAGAGAGACAACTCAAAGGAATATATGTTTTTCTGAGTTGTCGATGCACAGATTAGTATGTCGAGTGAAGCTCAACATTTCTTCTAGATAACCCATGCGGAAAGGTAGAACTGGCAGATTCACAATGTAGAACGAAGAACTCATCAAGAGCACTCTTATTGTGATCTTTTGGTTCAAAAGAGCTTCTACCATAAGCAGTTCATGGTACTTAGAAGAAGAAAATACCACGGACCTCGAGGACTATCGCAAAGGTTACTAATATTCTAAAGGAATTAGCAAACACTATCAACAGAAGGTAAGTGGAATGAATCTTGGGTCAGGAACCCAAGAGCAGAATACCTACTACTAAATGGCATCACGGGATGCTTTCGAGAACAATGGCCAGAATCATCACACCGGGAATACAAAGCATTGCTAGATTACTAGGTGACTCTCTAAGACACCTAGGGTCATAATAATAGCTCCAACATATATGTCGAGGCAACAGAGTACCTCAACTCACTGGCTAGTGTGCTTATTCTGACCAAAACGACATCGGGAACGGAGGAAGGATTTGCAAATGCATCAGATTATTTAGAAACCTGGAATGACTCGGGCAGCATAACGGCTGTAAATGCTCGAAAAGATTTGAGACATCCTGCAAAATGGTGGCATAACCACTTAACATCGCAATATCAAGTTTCCAAGTCCAACTAACAACACACTGGAGTAGTAGAAACTGGACCGAGGCTTAAACTCAACAAAACTAGGCAACTACGGTTTAGTAACACGTCATCCTGAGTGATAGAAGAGAAGCCTAGTTCTTAACCTCGTAGAAAAGATAAGATGACTCAGATCAGAAGGTCATGAGGATAAGGAGTAAAAAGAGCCTTACGTTCTCATCCACAATCAATTCCCTTATATAACTAAAGCATTTCTAGACACAACTTCGACCAGTTTGGCTTGGTAATCCTAAAGGCAGTCAGGCTCTGATACCAAAGCTGTTAGAACCCCGATTCTAAGTCACACCAATCTAGCCTGTAACACCTCATATCACTTTGCCGCCTCACGCACGGTATTCCCACGGGTGTCGCCTTACCATGGCCCGGGATCGTTTGCGCCTTTTGGCTCACGTATATGATAGTGTCGCTAGCATCCATATGACAGAGAACCCGGGCCGACATGACTAGTCGTGAACCCAAAGTGGCACTAACTTATGAGGACAGACATACATGAATCAACATCGAGCATGTCGGTCAACAGCTTGTGAATCCGGGCTGTAGCACTGGGCAAACAGGACTCCGGGAACCCGGGCTATAGCAGGCTAGGCAGGACTCCGGATGTCACCGCGTGACATTTCCCTGAAGGGACAGACACAGGAACGAAGTGAATCACATGCCGGCCAGTCAATTGTTCTGGAGCACTAGTGCTGGACTAGCAGGACTCTCGTGAACCGGGCTGTAGCGGACTGCTATGGCTCATGGAAGCACAAGACTGCATTTCCCCATAAGAGAGGCAACCAAGGATAAAAAAACTAGGTTGTTGGATCTGACACATACCAAGCATTTCAAACATACACACAATATGCTCGATATGTGTAAATACAGCATGGCATCACAACATAACTCTACGACTCAAGTATTTATTCATTAGGCTCCGAGGAGCGAGATAATACAAACATGGGTCTCATGGCCCAACATTCAGAGCATACAAGTCAAAGCACATGTGGAAGCTTAACATGTCTGAGTACAAACTTCTACAAATGAAGAAGGCTCAGAATCCTGACTATCTACAACACCCTCCCAAGGGTACAAGATCGTAGCTGAGGTAACAAGCTAAACTTCGAAGTCCACATGGAACTACTAGCGAGACTGAAGTCTCTCCGCACAACATAAATTAAGCAAATGTGAGTACAAATGTACCCAACAAGGCTTACATCAGAACTAACTACATATGCATCGGTATCAATAAAGGGGGTGGTGGAGTTTAACTGCAGCAAGCCAGCTTTGACTCAGTGGCTATCCTAAACTACGACTGCAAGTAACTCTTTTGAGGTGGCGCACACGAGTCCACATATTCACCATACCAATACAGCAATATGGATCCACTCCCGTCTCCCTACGAGAAGGACATCCATAGCACTCACGCTTATCTTGCGCATTTTAGAGTATCCACTTTCACTTGTCTATGAACTATGCAAGGGGTCAAAGTTTCCATATCCGAGGAATCCGGCTATTCGAATAGATAATGATAACCCTGCAGGGGTGTACTTCGTCACACACGCTCTCGCCACTTGCCACCATGTACACATTGTGTATCTCGGCAACTTTCAAGCGGAAGCCTGGCGAGGGAGTTGGCCACGACCTGACTAACCAACAAGTCTCTAGTCCAGGTTTATCGCCTATTCGGGTTCCACCCACAAGGAGATCCAGCCGGGGTGTCGCTCACGGCCCCAACTGATGTTTGCAGGGTTCTCAAGCCCACCTCGAAGGATGGATCTACGCTTGGTACACCGTGCCATGGTGCCTAGTCTATCCCAAGCCCACCTGTACCGGGTACCACTTGGTAGACTACTAACACAACCTACAAACGCCAGAAACTAGTTGCAACTCCTGGACAAAGATCAGGTTGATTAATAAGTCGAGAGGGGCACTTAAGCATTCCAATGTGTGGTAGTAGCTGTTCATGGATCACAAACACAGAACTCAGTTCTGACAACCCACTATGTACTCCTACATGGCCTCTCACCGATACCTTTACCAAATCATGTTCACACACTTAGCTCTCAACAGTAGGACATGTCCACCACATTCCAATTCATCCCCGATGAATCGGACCTAACTCAACTCTAAGCAGTAGCAGGCATGACAAACAAGCATGAATGAGTAGGCACATCAGGGTTCAAACAACTCCTACTCATGCTAGTGGGTTTCATCTATTTACTGTGGCAATGACAGGTCATGCAGAGGAAAGGGGTTCAACTACCGCAGCATGTAAGAGTTGAATCGGTGTTGTCCTAATGCAGTAAAAGAGAGCAGGAGCGAGAGATTGGGATTGTATCGGAATGAACAAGGGGGTTTTGCTTGCCTGGCACTTCTGAAGATATTATAGCTCTTCATCGGTGTCATCGAACTCATCATCGAGATACGCCTACCGAGAGGGGACAAGCACCGGCAATGGAGAAGAACACAAAAGGAACCACAATCAATGCAATGCACATTCATATGAAAGATATGTCATATTAAAGTACTGAATTGACCTAGTGCAACAGTTAGTCATATTCATTGAAGTGGAATTCAAACCTATAGCAAATTCCAACTCCAAAACTAATTACCATTTATTCCATAACCATGAATTGTCCTAATCAGTGAGGTTAACTTGTTCAAACATGCATGAAAATGCAATATTCAGATTCTTTGGATTTTTCTGATCATTTTTCATATATAAAACTTTTCAGTTTGAGCTATGGTTGAATTTCTATGATTTTTAGAAGTTTGGTGTAATTTCTGAAAATAATAAATCATTTAATATTTATTTAAATTCCAGAAAGGAAATATTGCGTCAACATGACGTCAGGGTGACGTCAGCAGGTCAAAGGCGCCAGCCCAGGTCAAACCTGACGGCTGGGACCCGCACGTCAGTGTAACAGGGCAGGGACAGAGGCTGCCTGGTGGGTCCGGGTCAACAATGACGTGGCGTGGTCAAACTGACATGTGGGGCCGAGTATATTAATCTAAACTAAACAGGGAATAGATCCCGGGGTTAATTAAGGCATGCGGCCCATAGTTAGTGAGAGAGGGGGTTAGTTAGTGGCGTCATTAGCCACTAATGACGGCGCCATGTCGACACGGCCGGAGTTAAGCCGCCGGCGACCTTCCCGCGCGGCGGAGTCCACACGGGACGGCGCTATAGGGGGCGGCTGGGCAAGAGATGGGCACGGGGAGGAGGCCATCGCTGGAGTGCATCCAATGGAGGAGGTGGGAGGTCGCGGGGTGGTCGGAGCTCGCCAAAAGTGAGATCGCGGCGGCGCCGGAGTTTGGGTGAGTGCGGGGTTGGCGCTGTGGTGCATGGGAGGGCAAGTTAGCGTGTGTGTTATGCTCCTGGTGGCTTCCTGAGCGCGGTGACGTGCTCCGAATCGAGCTCAAGCGGCTGCAGAGACGGCGGCGACATGGCCAGTGGCAGGGGAAGCTCGGCCACGGCAGGGCTACGGCCTAGAGGGCGAGCGCGACTAGGGGATAAGGGGGGAGCCGATGCGGATGCTCACAGCGCGTCCGATGGCGTCGGCGGCGAGGTCGGGGGTAGTCGGGTTGCTGCGAATCGACGACAACGACTGTCGGTGCGGAGGACGAAGACAACGGCGATGGCGGCGCTGCGGGGTGCTCCGGCGTCGTTTGGCTCGGCGGAGACGAAGAAGAGGTCGGGGCGG
>NC_057797.1:115001471-115049162 GCF_018294505.1 Triticum aestivum | reverse complement strand
GAGAGGTGCAAGGGGTCGAGGGGGAGTGCGTGGCGACGTCCAGAGCGTCCGGCATCGAGGGAGGGGGTAGGCAGGCAGGGTGGTGGCGTGGCGAGCTCGGCGGCATCACGGTGTCCCTCCTCTGCCTACTGGCAGAGGTAGGCGATGACTAGCAGCAGCGCTGGCATGGGCCGGCCTTGTGGGCTGGCTAGCTGGGCTGCGACAGGTGAGGCCAGGTAAGTCTCCTTTCCACTATTTTCTATTTTTTTGTGCTTTCTATTTATTTCTGCAAGTTTGTGGCATTTCTAAAAATGCTTAGGCATCTTCAAAAACCACCAAACTTCTCATGCCCACTGTATAGAGTATATCCAACATGGAACATTTCAGTTTGGGATTATTTGGACATTTAAAATTATTTATAGTATTTAAATGCCCAAGAGCAAATATTGTATGATTTAATTCAAAGACCAAAAATGTCCTGGAAAAATATGCATCATCTCTGGTAGAGGCTTTCACCTTTTCCCATAAATCATGAACATTTTAAAAGGATATTCTAAGGTCATTGAAAATATTTTGTTGAACCTATTTGAATTGCATTTGTGCTAGGGTTTATCAATCCCCATTTCAAATTTCTTAAATTTAAACATGATGACATGAATGGTTTCATGAAACTAGTTACAAGCAAATCTAGGGTCGTGACATATGGTATGTATCTTGTTTTTGTACAAACATTTTGATTATTTCATCTAAATCTTGTTCACTTCCTGTATATATTGACCCGTCTAGCGGTAAACCGCTAGGCACTTTTAAGTTGTTGAACCCGGGAAAACAACTCATCATGGGTTATGCATAAATATATCGCAAAGGGTGGCACAGATTGTCGCAAAGTATTACGAAACATGCTCGATGGCATGGTAGATAACGGAGTTTTGGCTATCCTGTTACATGAAGCTTCAAAGCGGCTCTAATAGTATCATTGTTTTTCACAGTAGCCATGTAAACCAGCGACCAGATCAGGACTCTTCATCTGGACGGTTTGACGGTTGAGGGTCAGTTGGTGTGGGCACTTCTTCATCCCTCCCAGACGCTGGAAATCAACCGTTGACCAATCGATTCCAGTTAAAGCTTGGAACACTGCTTCCTCATGGATAAGATTGGAAGGGTTAATATCAGGAGCATAAGTGTGCTTATGAATCGGAGGCACAAGTTCTTCGACTTCATGGATGTCGGCCTGCTGTCTTTTCCCCTCCGCATCATAAAACGGCTAAAAATGGGACACATTGGTATCATCGGCCAACTTGCTGGCTGCTGGTCGCATCTGTTTGGCCAGCCGCCGAAGATCTTCATTGTTGAAGTTTTAACCGTCTTCTTTAACGCCTGGGTATCCTTTAATGGTGTCCTCCGCCTCAAGGTCTGGAATCCAGGATTTGGCTCAAATAAGGGCGGTTAAAGCTCTGGCTCTGGCAGCTGCTCTCTTCAACTCGGCAATACGGGCTGGTAACATGGCCAGCTTCTCAAGTGTTTCCTTAGTCAAAGTTGGAGCCGGTTTGTTATAAGCTGCCGTGCTAATAGCCCGTTGAGACCCAGAGTGTAGCTGTTGAACCAATGTGTATGCCACTTTGAGCTTCATCCACATATCTATACCAAGATGAGCGATTCGAGTGCCTGCCAAAGATTTTATCAGCAGTTTGGTCAGTTGTAAGGTTCATCGACTGACGCAACACACATAAGCAGGCACTTACCAAAGATAGTAGAGGTCATAGCATTGATTTGGCATTTTAAACTGGCTAGTTCATCAACCACTGGCTTCAGGGATGCCTCGGCATCTACAGCTCTTTTCGTTAAACTGAATTTCTCTATTTTCCAGTTAGCATGGTCTTTTTTGAAAGCTTCTTTGAGCTTTTCCATGGCAGCTAGGGCTTTCGTTAGCTCCTCTTTCATTTTAGTGGCCTCCTCTTTTTGGGACTTCACATTGTTTTGCAAATCAATGTTTCGGGCCTCTTTATTCCTCAGATCAGACTGCAAACACTGAAGATATATCAAATGATAGGATACGTACATATTCTAAGTACAAATCGCATAACAGGTTATGCACTTCATACTTGGGGGCTAATGCATATTTGCTCTACATTGCTGCAGTTTATACAAGTCTCTAGTACAATGTAAACATTATCCTTGACACTTGGGGGCTAATGTATGTTGATTCAAAAACAGACACATGGATTAAAACCCGGATTAACTTGTTAGAGTTAAACCGGCCTTTGGGGGATAGGCGATAGAAAGCTATCTACTTATTCAAAGGTAAATCTGGTTCTTATCCGTGGCTTAAAGTGCTATGAAGACCCGGGTTATCATTTACATCATAACCCGGCCCTTGGGGGCTATTTGGGCTAGCATGATCAGACTATGAATCAAGATACAAAGGAGGAAGAAAATACCTCATATCGCTCCTTCATTAAGTTTACTAAACCGGCTTCGTAATCCCGGTTTGCGTGCAAGCGATTCAAGAAGCCGGAGTGAAGCTCTTCTGCGTTGAGATGAGCATAACTTGCCAAATAACTGCAACATTTTCCTTTTTCTCTAGCAGCCTGCTCTTCTTTGGCACTATGTTGAGCCAAAGCTACGGGGTGGCCAGGAGAGCTATGGCCTATTCTAGTAATAATAACATCATCACCTTGGCCTTCGGGGTTTTTGATTGATGATGTTGGAATTTCAGCATCTTTCACCGGACTAGCCCGGTTTGGTTCTGCTGGTTCAGCATCAGGCGCGGCAGGTTCAGAGTCGGTGGGATTGTCAGTATTTTGTCCTTCAATGGGCGGGTCATCAGAAGTAGCTTCAGGATGAGGACCTTCCGGTCCACAAGTTTGTTCCGGTTCACCTCTTGGTTCTTCTTCTTCTTCGGTGACTGGATCTTCGGGCGGATTGGTAGTCCGAGCTTTCTTGCTGGGTCTGGCATTGGCCCTGCAAACAGGATGAAAGCAGATTAACATCCTATTCAAAGGATTTATGACGCATTGAAAGGAAAGGTTTTTGCAACTTACCCGGCCATAATTTTCAAAGGGGGGAGTTGAGTTGCTGTAGATTCACCAGAAGATGAAGGGGGTGTCACCTGATAATTTGAATCGGACGGATTAAGAGGCTGTCTGAAACAACCTGCATTGGGGTAAGAATGGTCAGAAGTTGGAGAGACCTCAGACTGGCGCTTCCGAACCAGGGTATCAAGTAAACCGGTTGAAGTGACCGGTTAGCCACTATGCCGGGTTGTCCGGCGAGCTTCATGCTGCTGAGTCTTCAAAATAAATGTTGGATCCAAATGAGCAAGAGGATGAGAAAAGCTTACTTTCCAGACTGCTTGGCGGGTTTTTTGTGTTGGCATAGAGTTTGAACAGGAAGAAAGGATAATTACCTCTACATCATCAGCTTGACTAGCTTCTGCGTCCTCCTCAGGAAGATCATTGTTAATGAGATGCATGAAAAGAGAGTCAGGTGAGTCAAGTTCTACCTCAACTTCTGGATCATCAATGTCATCATCAAGCTCCATGTTATTCCCGTCAGCCGTTTTCCGCTTTGACGTCCGCTTTATGGCTTTTGTTTTTGGGCAGGATGGCTTGACCGCTTTATCCCCAGTCGGCTTTGCCGCTTTCTCTACGGTTTTCCGTTTCTAGAAGGGGTCATCACCCTATACATACATACACAAAAGAAGGATTACGGATTGCTCAAAGCTAAAAATATTAGAAGTGAAAAGGAAGTATGATGCTTACAGCCAGCGGTTTGTTCTTGGCATAAAAGGGACTCAAACCGGTTTGGCTACAGGCCAGTTCAGATACATTCAGAATCTTCTTTACACCTTCAGTGACTTCTTCCTCGGATAATTGAAGGTTGCAATGGCGTTGAGGGTCGTCAGCTTCACTCGTATACTCACACATTAAACCGGGACGCCGGCTTAACGGCAAGATACTCCAGGATATCCAACAGCATACAAAGTCCATGCCTGTTAAACCGTTCGCCATAAAGGCCCAGAGTTTGGTGAGTTGAGGGGCATATTTCGCCCTTTCTGAAGAGCTCGGACGCTGTGGCATTGGATGGGTGTTAGATAGTCTATGTTCACGAAATCCTGGAAGGGGATTTTCATATTCAGGTGAAGTGTCTCTGCAATAAAACCAAGTTTGGTTCCATTCCTTTGGGTGGCTATGATGTTTAGCGTGAGGAAAATCAACCTCTTTCCGCTTTTGAATCGAGACCCGCCAAGTTCTGTGTTCGGGCCGTTTACAAACTCTGTGCGCCGGTTTAAGTGAAAGAAATCCCGGAACAATTCTGCGGTTGGTTCTTCCTGTAAGTATGCTTCACAAAAAACCTGGAAATTGCATAGGTTGGATACTGAATTTGGCCCTATATCTTGGGGATGGAGTCGGAAATTGGCAAGAACATCCTGGTAAAACTTTGATCCTGGCGGTTTGAAGCCACAGCCTATGTGGTCAACAAAGACCACCACCTCACCCTGCCTTGGGGTCGGAGGATTTTCTGTACCTGGAGCTCGCCATTTAATTTCAGTCTTCTTAGGAAAAGAGCCGATGATGACCATATCATTCAACTGATCCTCGGTGACCCGGGAACGAGCCCAGTTGCGGGAAGTGAATTGTTTGTCCATAGCGGAAAAAGCAAGCTGAAAATAAAAAGGCCGGTTTACACATCACTCATGATGATATACAAGGATAAAATGGAGTATGAAATGTGCTGATATGCGAAGTGATATAAAACGGAATCAATGCAATCAGGAGTTAAAGATAATACCAGGACAGTAATGTTCAGACATTGTTAAACCAGAGTATAGATGTAAAGGTCAAATGTTCCTCCAGTTTACACTACAGGAATAAGCTAGTTTGCCGTCAGTGAGGTTCTTTGCCGTCAGCATATCATCGGGGCAGACAGCAAAGAGCTATTTTGCCGTCAGTGGATGGCGGCAAAAAATAACTGACGGTAAAATAGAAGAATAACAGTCGGCAAAGAATTACAGACGGCGAACGTACGCAAAAGGTGATGGCAAAAATAAGACAGACGGCAAAGACGTGTTCTTTGCCGTCATCTCTGACCCTACTGACAGCAAAGATGGCACCCGGACGGACGTCCGTGACAGTGTAATTTGCCGTCAACTCATCCGTTAACTGATGGCTAATGTTGTGAGTTCGCCGTCAGCTACGCTAACTTGCAGACGGCAAAAAAACACGGCCACGCAGCACATGCCCCTGAAAAAAAAAGCAATTTGCCGTCAGCAAGACCAGTGGCAGACGACAAACAGCCCACACGGCCACGCATCACATGCCCCCGAAAAAAAAGGGATTCACCGTCAGCGAGACAAGTGGCAGACGACAAATAGCCCAGTCCACTGATAGTATAGCCTAGCCCGGTCGGACGCGACGAAAAAAACAAAACAGATCGCAGCGCCAGCCCCTCCCCTTGACCCACACCACCAGAACAGAGAGCGCCGCTAGGGTTCCAGCGCCGCCACCGATCTCCAGCGCCGCCGCTGCCCCCTCCTACACCGCGGCCCCAACCCCTCCTCCAATGGCTGCACCGTCACCGGAATCTCCTCCCGTGCCCTAGCGCCGCCGCGCCGGCACCACCGCTACCGGGCACCACCTCCGCCGCCGCCGCAGGGCACCACCGCTGCAGGGCGCCACCTCCGCCGCTGCTGGACTGCAAAGGAGAGGCAGCTGCTCGGCCGCCGGACACCATCTCCCCCTCTGCCCCATCTGCCCCCACGGTGAGCATTCCTTCTCCTACCTACCCTCTCTGCCTCAGATGGATGGATGCGTGGCTGCATGGATGGATGTATTGATTGATGGATGGATGAATGGATGTTGTAATTGGAGAAAATAGTATGTGCTCATTTTTGCTACACACATTTGTTAGAAATTATGTTTTGTTGATGATTTTGCACTCCTTAGCATGATGAGATGGGGAAAAAGAATCTGTAATCTAGTTCTGTTGATGATTGTTAGCATGGAAATAGTATTGTTGTTATAACTAAGGGAAATCTTGTTTGAGCAATTAGAGTATGTCAAAAGTTCAAGTGAAAATTGTATCTGTAACATTGTTGCCTACCATATAAAATAATTAATGGCCACAAGGATTTCATGCTTACTGCCGTAGTACATTTACAATAATGATGTGGATTAAATATAGGTAAATCTGATCCATATTGTAACTAAAATGTAGATATTGTATATCTTTGTTTTTACGAGTGTTGCCTTTGTTCAAATGCTTGTCCATAAGATCTGTAGGTAAACCAATTATATGAAGAAGATTGATGCATCCTTTCTTTATACTTGTTCATCTTTGTTTCTGTTCAAATTTTCTGCGAGTGCTTATGTTGGTTGTGCTGGTGCTTTGATGTGCAGGGATCAATCTTTTCACCTCTAGGAGCATTGTTGGTCCTGTTGCCGTCGCCATCGCCATCCACTACCTCCTCTACGGATCATCTAGGGGTGAGCTCGACTGTTATCCCCACTCCCCTTATTTACTCTGTTCCGATCGTCGTGCCAATGCCACTAGAGTTTATTTTCATGTTAAGTCGCGTAACCTAGGCGTCTCCCGTTCGAAAGGGTGGCATTTATAAATATGCATGTATTTGCATATTTATAATAGTTGTCATTTCGAATTGTCCACGTTATCCATGGACAGCCCGAGTACGTGTAGATTGGGTTTGTTTCCCGTGCTCTACTTCGGTCCGAGGCAAAATTTCGTCAGCGCCTCCCCATTGTTCTTCGGGTACACATGCTCTGAGCTTGTTGCCGAGACGTGTATCTGGAGAACAGCGGGGAGGTGCTACCGAAATTTTGCCTCAGACCGGAGTAGAGCACGGGAAACGAACCCAACTACACGTACTCGGGTGGGATTAGGACCCATCTTTACCTATTAGAGATAGGATTCAACCCATGAATGCCTGTTTCTCTTTTGTATGGTAAAAAATAAAACTAAGGCGTAAATAATATGACAAAAGTAATTACTTGTGTATCTAGTCGCAATTACATTTTACATAACTTGATGAATATAAACTTGGTGTACCTATTGTTAGTGCAAGTATGGGTGATCGTGCGTGGATGTACACTAGCCACCCTAGTCAGGCAGACATGACCGTTGAATGGGTGATGAAGACCAATGAATTTGTGGAGGCAACATTTGCTAGTGGCAATAGAAAAAGTTGGTGCCCCTGCTTGAAGTGCAAGAACGATATAGAACAGTCGAAGAAGACGATGGGTAAACACCTTCAGAAGCATGGGTAAGACTGGGTATACCCGGTTGACCTTTCATGGGGAGCCTGAACGTAGTAGAGAGGAGGTGGTTCGTCGGCGCATGGGGTAGCTCTCTCCCTGAAGGTCACAAAATGGCTAAAAGTTGGTACGAAGCAAAGAAAATCCTCCGTGCACTTAAGATGCCCTATGAGCAGATACATGCTTGTCCAAACGGATGTGTCTTATTTACAAAAGAGTATGCCGACGACAAGTACTGTGCTAAGTGCAAAGCCTCTAGGTATGTTGAGAGAGACCTTGGTGATGGTGTGAAGAAGCAGAGCAAAGTCCCTGCAAATGTTCTTCGGTATCTTCCAATCTTGCCAAGAGTTCAACGGCTTTTCTTGAACGAAGATACGGCCAAAATGATGACATGGCACAAATATGGGAAAAGACTTGACAAGGATGATCATGGGAGGCCGATGATGGTACATGCGTCTTGTGGCCAAGCATGGAAGATTTTTGATTGAATACATCATCAGAAAGCAGAAGAGGCAAAGCATGTACGAATCGCCATCGGACTTGACGGGTTCAATCCGTTTGGTATGGTGTCAAAGACATATAGTTGTTGGCCCGTGTTTGTTGTTCTACTCAACCTCCCCCAGGCGTCCTGATGCAACACAAGCACATATTCCTATCGTTGATAGTTCCAGGGCCCAAGTATCCGGGGAAGAATATAAATGTGTACATGCAGCCACTAATTGATGACTTGAAAGAAGCTTGGGTGAATGGGATACGGACATACGATGCTGTTAGCAAAAAAAAAACTTCACAATGCATGTTTGGTACCAGTACTCATTGCATGACCTACCGGCCTATTCACTTTTCATGGGGTGCTCTGTGCATGGGAGGTTCCCATGCCCAAGATGCAAGGCAAGCCTAAGTGCCGTTGGCTACAGCATGGTCGCTAGTATTCTTGCTTCGATTTCCATAGACAACATTTGCGCCCTGACCATCCATTCAGACTAGACAAGATGAACTTCAGGAAAGGTGAAGTTGTCGAACACCCGGCACCACTTGAGATGACGGGTGAACAAATTCGTGATGAATTAAATGCTCTCCAGCCCGATCCCAACCGTCCAGGGTATTTCCTGGGATATAATGAACTACACGCTTGGACTCACAAGCCATGCTTCTGGGATCTCCCCTACTTCCACCAGCTCGAGCTTCCCCATAACATTGATGTAATGCACACTGAAAAGAATATCGCCGAGGCCATTTTTAGCACACTATTCAACATTCCCAAGATGACAAAGGATAATACTAAGGCCAGACTTGATCTGATGAAGCTATGTGATAGACCCAAACAAAACTTGCGGCAACCCATGGGCCGGAAAAATTGGACAATGCCACAGGCTAGGTTTGTTCTTACAAGGGAACAAAAGAAGGAGATACTCATGTGGTTCAAAAATTTGTTGTTCCCCGATGGGTATGCAGCGAATCTAATGAGGGCACTGAATCTTGATAAATTGAAGCTTTGTGGGTTGAAGAGTCATGATTGGCACATATAGCTTGAGCGGTTAATGCCCGTGATGATTCGAGGCTATATCCCGGCGGATGATTGGGAAGTATTGGCAGAGCTTAGCTATTTCTTCCGTGTTATTTGTGCTAAAGAACTATCTCCTACCGTGATAGATGACATGGAAAAACAAGCCCCCGAGTTGCTCTGCAAGCTAGAGAAGATCTTTCCACCGGGCTTCTTTAATCCGATGGAACATATGATTTTACACCTCCCTTCCGAGGTAAGAATGGGTGGCCCTATGCAGAACCGTTGGTGCTATGGACTTGAGAGAATGCAAAAGACTCTTCGAGCTAAATGTAGAAATAAACGTAGAATTGAAGCATCCATAGCCGAGGCATTCTTGGCGGAGGAGATGTCAAACTTCAGCACATCACTCTATGCGGCCAATATTCCAAGCTTGCATAATGCAAAGTCTCGTTACAATACTAGCGACCCCAGGCATGAATCCAAGCTCAGCCTTTTTAAAGGCCAACTCAGACCTGTGGGTGCTTCTGGTTCAAAGATATTGGATCCAAAAGAGTGGAGATCGCTTACATTGTATATCCTCACCAACCTAAAAGAAGTGCGGCCGTACATTGAGTAAGTGATTGGTACATTATCTAACATCTACTCATATGTTTGTATCTAACTCCGCTCATTTCTCATTGCAAAGTGATTCATTGCCCAATTCTCTGATGGAGGGGTCGAACCTGATTCACTTGAAGAGTATGAGCTTCTTGTTGGCGAAGGAGACGACAATTACGGTTTCATTTCTTGGTTCGGAGCAAAGGTATACTTCTTATTATGTAGACTTGAAGTTGGATTACGTGCGACTAATACAATAATCTTTTCCGCTTAAACTTGTAGGGTGTGTCAATATTGGACAAAGAATTGAAACAAGTTGCTAATGGGTTTGACTATAAGGTCGGTACGTTCGATAATTACGACATCAATGGGTATCGCTTACACACACATGGGAACGAGGAACGTCGGGCCGTTCTAAAAAAAAGAAACACCGGAGTGTCGACTATTTGCAATGGAGTTGAGTACTATGGAAGAGTTGATGAAATATATGAACTGCATTACTATGGTGTAGCCAACAACATCGAGTTTCACAACAAAGCGGAGCGGGTCTTTGCCGAACTTTGGGTAATCATGAAGTTTCCTTCACACACTACATATCTATAATTCATAGCTAATCAATTGCCTAATCTTGATTGGTCTCGCGTGTATTTGCAGGATTTCTATAGATGCGAGGAAGGGAACTTGGAGGAGGCACTAGCAGTCGTCAACCACCATTGCAAGAAGCTTGTGCGCAATCTGATGCATGAGGCGCGCCCTTTAGCCGTCCACAGGTATAAGGCAACTCAAGGCTATAGGAGTGTTGATAAGAAACCATGTAGGAACCTCCATCTTAAGAAGGATGAGTACATGCAGGTAAAGCATGTTCATGCTTGTTATTTCCTCAACAGGCTGGCACTCAATTTCTTTTTGACGTATATGAGATGCAATTGATCAATTTGGTTACTCCAAGATGGTGTGTCGACAAGGGGGAGTGCTGGGAGCGGATCGTGGACTACTGGTGTTCCGAAGAGTATAGGGAGAAAAACCTAGATTATAAAAATCGGCGAGCTGCAATGGAGGATCCACCACACCATCAAGGCAACTTGAACCTTAAGGGGTTCGGCGAGCGTTGGGTATGTCTTTCTTCCCATCGATTTGTTCTTCATAAGCTTTTTCTTGTCATACATGTTGCCCATCCTTGTGATGAAGTCTTAATCATGTTGCTTTGGTTGCAGGCGTCTCACAATAAGGCTCCGGAGCCCAACCTTTTTGTGGCGTACGCTTTGGCCCATAAGGGATCGTTCCGATCTGCCACGCCTTACAATGAGAATGAGACATTGCCTACCTACACTAGCAAGACCGCCTACGATCGAATGGACAAATTTAAATGGAAGGCAAAAGAGATGAGAGGGCCTGAGTATGATGTGACATCGGAGCCCCTTGACCACGAGGTGGTTATGATCTCTGGAGGTGGTAGGAAACATGGCAAGGAAGTGATTGGAGGTGGCATGTTTCCTAGGTCCTCCCGTCGCACTCTCCCTGAGTACAAAGCTCGGTCAGGTATCTCAACATCTTCTATATGTCAACGCTCAACTCCAGCAATGGTTGCAATGGAGTTATTCTATCCAAGTCCTTCTATGTATGCTTATTCTAATTCCTAGTGTTGGATTTGAAGATGTGATTGCAATGCCATATTCTGTAGTCTTGACTAGAGGAGCAGAGGCGACTGCTGGATGAGAAGTTGGAGTAGAGGTTGGCGGAGGAGAGGCGACTGGCGGATGAGAAGAGGGCCGAGGAGAGGCGACAAGCGGATGAGAGGATGCAACAGTAGTTTGCAATGTTTGCGGTTAGTTCCTTAATAGCCTTGCACGTACATCTAGTCTTTTACTACCAGTACTTAACTTTCACTCCTCAAACATAATTTGCAGGCTTATTGTACCCAGAATGGTATGCCCTCTATGCAGATGCTTGACATTGCTTCGCCCCCTATGGTTAGTTATCTGAAATACTTGCATGCACCATTATTGCATTTCTTAGTCTGAGTTTTGTGCTAACCATGTAATGCTTTGCAGCATCAATCAGGCCATGGGTCAAATAATGATGGATCTTCACATGCAGCAGGCCCAAACGCCAATGACCATGGTGGTTCTCCGAACCTTTGAGATCGAGTATGGTTAGTGCCTACATATCTCCACGATTTTCATGATTTAGAGACCACTTGAAGATATTCATGATTTAGAGACAAGTAGCTATTTGTTTTCATGATTTAGACACCATTTGAAGATCTACATGATTTAGAATCTTGCACGTAGAGACCATTCGATTTAAAGATCAAATTTTTAAGTAGAAACAAGTAGAAACCATTTATATTCATGATTTAGAGACCACTTGAAGCTATTTTTATTCATGATTTAGTGTGTTAAGTTGAATCAGACTTATAATTAGAGACACATAGCTATTTATTTTTACGATTTAGAGAATATTTGATGATCTCCATGATTTAGAAACTTGTAAGTAGAGACCGTTTGAACCATTTGAAGATCAAACTTATAATAGAGACAAGTAGGGACCATTTGAAACCATGATAGATTTGAACCATTTCAACCATGATCTTAATTAGCTATATCCATTCTTGAAGCTGTTTATTTTCATGATTTAGAGACCAGCTGAAGCTATTTTTTTCATGATTTAGAGGAGCACTCGAAGATATTCATGATTTACAGTGTTAAAATGAATCAATCTTATAAGTAGAAACAAGTAGCTATTTGTTTTCATGATTTAGAGACCATTCTTGAAGATCTTCATGATCTAGAATGTTAAATTGACATGTTCAAAATTGGACAAGATCTGCAAGTACTTTCTTTTGTCTATTCGGCATCTTGATGATTTAAAGCCCTTTTTTTATTATGCCAAAATTTGACATGTTGATGATTTCATCTTGTAGGTTGCCACACAGATGCTCTTTGGACTATGATATGGACATGAAGACATTTGTTGTAGTGCCAAATATTACGTACTGATGCCTGCTTTGTTCATTTGCTATGGAACACATTGTACTCTTGCTATGGAAAACTTCGTACTCTTATATTTGCTATGGACTTAGCTCGCTATGGGCATTTGGTATACTCTGTGTGGTATTTGATATGAATGTGTTATGGAACAGTGCTATGAACTTTGTCATATTTGCTATGGAAGAGTGCTATGAATTATGTGTCATCTGTGCCAAATTATGATATATATTGTGTATACAAACTGTCCAATTTATATCTGTGCCAAATTATGATATATATTGTGTGCCAAATTAATATGTATATAATGCCAAAAAAAGTGCACAGCTTTTGCTGTCATTCAAATGGGATTCTAGATGGCAAAAGTACCCATGTGGCGGAAGCCTGTGCAATCGGACTGCAGCCCAGCCCAAGGGTTTGTCGTCTGCCTTTTGTCGCTAGACGGCAAACCTGGACACTTTGTTGTCTGTCTCTTGGGCCGCCTAACGGCAAACCTGGCGACTTTGCCGTCTGCCTCTTGGACCGCCTGACGGCAAACCTAGAGACTTTGTCGTCTGCCTCCTGGCCCGCCTGACGGCAAAATGTTAGACTTTGCCGTCTGCGTGGACGGAAACCTAAAGGAAAACATTCTGACTTTGCCGTCCGCCAAGCTTAAAGCCTGACGGAAAACCTGTAACTGCGTCCATCTCTGTTAGGCGACTTTTTTTGCCATCTAGACTGTATGGCTGACGGCAAACTGCTTTCACTGACGGCAAAGTCTTTGCCGTCTGCCCGACAAAAAGCTGACGGCAAAGTCTTGCTTTGCCGATTTATGCTTCGCCGTCTAACTTTGCCGTCAGCCAGCTGACAGCAAAGTCTTTACCGTCTGTAATCGCCAGACGGCAAAACTGCTTATTCCTGTAGTGTTAGCAGAGGGCTAATGGTATATATTGCTTATACAAGGTTAAACCGCCTACGTTGGCGTGAGGAGAAACAGATTTCACAGAGGCATATGGAAATTTTGGATCTAAGGTAAGACAGGAAAGCAAAATATTTCTACCTAAAAAGGGTAAAGACCCAAAATAATTTATGAAGGAATACATCAACTTTTGCGCATACGGATCTATGGTGGTAACAGAAGATTAGCCACGGCAAGGGAAATGATAAAAATGAGGCATTCATCTACAAGCTAAGGAAGAACAACATCGAAAGCTCCATTGAACTTCAAGAACCGCGAAGAACAGGGAAACCCTAATGGATCTAGAAAGGAAGGGGGGGAAATACTTACGGCGGCCGCGGAAGCAGCTGAGGTGTGCTGCGGGACTCTGGTACGAACAGGTCGATGCAGCAGCCGACGATGAAGCAGAGGCGAGGTTTGGCGATGGCGGCGGCGCTCAGGTGCGAAGACGTCGCAAGGAATAAGAAGGAAGGAAAGGAGAGTGGAAAGAAAAGAAGGGTGTCTTCTGCCCCTATTTATAAGGCGAAGCGATAAAACGGCGAATGCGGGGATCGAGGAGCCCAAAAAATGGATAAGTTAATAAAGGTGTCACCTCAGTGGCTAGATACACATTAAATGAAGGTAATTGTCGATATCAACGGATAGATGACGTCAGGGCGGTTTATCATAATCAGGAAGTATGACGTCATGGCGGTTTACAAGATCAAGGTGAAGATATGAGGGAAGATTTTTTTCTAAATGTAGAAGATTGACATGAACAGGTTCAAACCAATTTGGGCCTAATGTTAGGGATATTACTACTGGAGGTAAACCGGCCTTATGTAGCCGGGTTGACTCCATTGAAGATTAGAAGCCCATGAAGATGCAAGGATGATGGCGCTTCACGAAGGCCCAAGGCCCAAAGGCGGGTTAAAGCCTGTAAATATAAACCGACCTAGTCATGTAACTTGTATTGTAAGATAGGAAGGATAGAGACCGAACCGGATACATTTATAATCCGGCTTCGGGACTCTGTAGCCCGGCGGGCGTCAACCTATGTATATAAAGGGACGACCCGATAGCGGTTTAGGGACAGACAACAACTCGAGAGCCAGACAAAGCGGATTCGCTCTCTAGCCTTCGAAACCCTAGCAATACCAATCACAAATAGACGTAGGCTTTTACCTTCCTCGAAGGGGCCGAACTAGTATAAAACTCCTTGTGTCCCCTTGTCCGGATTAACCCCTTTAAGTTAACCCGTAGAGATGGCTCGACGACAAAGTCCTTTCACAAGGACATCTGCCGTGACAAACCCACGACAGTCGGCGCCCACCGTATACACGAAGGCAGTAATCAAACATGTATCTGAGAAGTCCAACTATGTCTACATAGGCAGTACAACCATGTATGAACACAAGTTAACATGCTTTCAAAAATGTTGGAAATTTAAAAAGCAGAAGTTCAACCATATACACTAAGGCAGTAATCAAACATGTATACCAACAAGTTAAGCTAATTTCTTCTTGTATATACCCAGAAGTCCAACTATGTAAACAAGGGCAGTAATACCATAAAAGCAAAGCACGTCGGCTAATTTATTCGTCTATATGGAGTAGAAGGTCAGCTATGTACGCCAAGGCGGTGCTAATGTCACACCCTAGCTAGTCCAAGCATTAGAGTGTGCATCATGTTTAATTTTCTCTTAAATTTGAAATAGGGATGACAGAACCCCCAACACCCCCCTAGAACAACTAGGGTCTACTAAAAACTTTTTCAATGAACCTGAAATGCCCTTCTAAAAAGCCCACTTTTTTTTGGGTTAAAACTTTGGACAAAAATGGTGCACATTTTTCTAGGACATCTTAAGGCCATTGAATTAATTCTTATAGTATTTGCATTTGGGCATTTAAATGCTATAAAATATTTTAAATGCTCAAATAATCATAAACCAAAATGTTTGCTGTTGGATATATTCTAAGCAGTGGCCATGATTAATTTTATGATTTATGGAAATGCCCTGGCATTTTTAATAAAGCCCTAAAGTTACAAAAAACAGAAAAAGAAAACAAACAGAAAGAAGAGAGAGAGAGAGAGAGAGAGAAGCTTACCTGGCACCCACCCGTCGCCGTTCCGACCGTGCCGAGCCATCTCCGAGCACGCTGACCTTCTCTGCGGCTTCCCAGTGAGCTACTGCTCCTCCCCCTTCTCTCCGCTTCATCGCTAGAGCTCTTTAGCCGCCGTGCCTTTTCCGTCTGAACGCACCGCCGCCTGACCACGTCGCCGATGATGCTCTGGTGACCTTTTGGTCACGGGCTTGTGCCCGTCACACTCACTGCATCGCGTAGATGTTGTAGGTGCAAGCGCCACGCCGCCTAGGCCACTACAGCCACGCGCACGAGCTGACCCGAGCTTCGGCCTCCGCCGAGCTCGTCACCGGCGATGCTCCGGCCACTCCCCGGCCAAACCACCACTGTGGTTGGATGCGGGCGAGTCCCAGCTCCACGTAGGTGCTCTCCGCGCGCCAAATGATGCCCTGTGGGCAAAACCCGACGCTATCCGTCGCGTTTGGCCTTGTCGGCGGCTAAACGCCGACGGGTTTGACCGCTGACTTTGATTGGGTGGGCCCAAGTTAACTCCCCTGAGTCTATGACAAGCGGGCTCCCCTCTGCTAATTAGTTTGGTTTAGTCACTGACATGTGGGCCCAGGCCCCACTGACAGTTAATTAGCACTAACATAATTCTGATATTTAGTTGAGACACTGAGAGATAGGGCCCACTAGTCAGGTTTGACCTCGCCGACCCAGTTGACCGCTGATGTCACACCTATGTCATGCTGACGCATTAATTCTATTACTGGAATTATTCTTATATAGGAAATTCCAGAAAATAGCCAAAACTTCTAAAAATCATAGAAAATCAACCATAGCTCCAAATCAGACAATTTATATATGAAAAATGATCAGAAAAATTCAATCTATCCATCTGTAATGGTTTCATGCATGACAAAACAAGTTAACCTTGCTGTTTAAGCAGAATAAGATAATGCACTAATAAGGTCATGTTAAATGAGCTAACATTTGAATCTTTGATTCAAATGAGTTCATTCCTTTCTGTTTTAGCTTGCATTAGGCCAAGACACTTTCATTTTGCCATGTCATAGCATGCATCATATTGCTGCATATTGTCATGCGTTGATTATGTTCGGTGTGTCTTTCGTGGTAGGTTCTGCCTCCGAGGATAACCCCGCGTATCCGTCTGAAGGGAAGTACCCTACTACCACTACATCAGGCAAGCATCCCATTGATCATTCCGATACAAACCCATGTTCTCGCTTCTGCTCTTGTTTACTGCATTAAGACAACGCGTTTCAAATTGTTGTGTGCTACGGTAGTTGAACCCTTATCCTCTGCATGACCTGTCATTGCCACAGTAACTAGATGAAACCCACTAGCATGTGTAGGAGTAGATTGAGTCGTGTATGTGTTTCCTACCTTGCTATGCCTGCTATGCTTAGAGTTGTGTCAGGTTTGGTTCATCTAGGTGATGGGCTAGAGTGAAATGATTATGTCGGTAATGTGAGGGATGTGTTGGACATGTTTTGGTAAAGGTATCGATGAGAGGCCGTGTAGGAGTACATGGTGGGTTGTTTCATTGAGGCCGTCCCTAAGAACTGAGATCTGTATGCGTGATTTAAGATTCAGCTACTACCACACTTTGGGTCCTGAAATATGACCCCGCTCGACTTACTGACCCCTCTCGTCCTCTATCTAGGAGTTGCAACTAGTTTCTGGTGTTTGTAGGTTATGTGTTGGCGGTCGTGCATAGCGCTGACCCTAGGGGTGGGCTATGATGCGGTAGATACACCGTGGCACGGTGTACCTAGTCGCTCGTTTGGTGTCTCGGGAACCCTGCACACATCGTTTGGGGCCGTTGTGGACACCCCAGCCGGATTTCCTTGCGGATAGAACCTGAATAGGCGATAAACCTGGACTAGAGACTTGTGCGGTTAGTCAGGTCGTGGTCTACACCCACGACGGCTTTCGCTTGAAGTCTGCCGAGCACCTGTCGAGTGCAGACGCTAAGTGGTGGAAACATGTGTGACGAAGTACACCCCTGCAGGGTATAAAACTATTCGAATAGCCGCGTCCACAGTAAAGGACTACTTGGTTGCCTATACAGTTCATAGACAAGTTAATGGATACTACTAAAAGACTCTAGATAAGTGTGAGTACCAAGGATGGCCCTCTCGTAGGATGACGAGGGAGGATCCCCGGTGGAGTATTGTGTTGGTGAGTAGTGGACTCGTATGCGAAACCTATTTTACTAGTGAAGTCTCGTAGGATAGCTTAGCCAAGAGTCAAAGCTGGCTTGCTGCAATAACCCAACCACCTTCTTGAGAATGAGCATGTATAGTAGGTTCTGTTGTAAGACTTGCTGAGTACCTTTGTACTCATGTTTGCTTAATTACTGTTTTCAGACGACAACACCGCCCCCTACGATGGGTTTTATGTAGACCTTGACGTCGATGAGTGACTTTCCACCCAGGTGGTGATCCTGGCCATGGAGGGCCCTATGTAGATAGACAGGCTTCGAGAAGCCGTCTTTCTTTCTAATGTCTGTACTCAGACTATTTGCTTCCGCATGTGCTTGTATGCTTGTATGACTTGAGTGTCGGGTCATGTGACCCCTACCTATATGAACATGTTATGTATGCCTCTCTGGAGCCTTTGAATAAAGTACTTGAGTTGTAGAGTTTTGTTGTGATGGCATGTTGTATTTGCACATATCGAGCATATTGTGTTTACGATTGAAATGCTTGGTATGTGTGGGGTCCGACAATCTAGTTGTTTATCCTTGGCAGCCTTTCTTATGGGGAAATGTAGTCTAGTGTTCCTCGAGCCATAGTAGTCCCCTACAGTCCAGTTCGCCGGAGTCCTGCTAGCCTAGCACTACTGCTCAGGACACTTGACTGGCCGACATGTGTTTCACTTCGTTCCTATGTCTATCCCTTCGGGGAAATGTCACGCGGTGACTTCCGGAGTCCTTCCTAGCCTGCTACAGTCCGGGTTCCCCGGAGTCCTGTTATCCCAGTGCTGCAGCCCGGATTCACTCGCTGATGACCGACATGCTCGACGTGATTCATGTATGCCTGTCTCCATAGGTATGTGCCGCTTTGGGTTCACGACTAGCCATGTCGGCCCGGGTTCTCTGTCATATGGATGCTAGCGACACTATCATATACGTGATCCAAAAGGCGCAAACGGTCCCGGGCCATGGTAAGGCGACGCCATGGGGATACCGTGCGTGAGGCCGCAATGTGATATGAGGTGTTACCGGCTAGATCGATGTGACTTGGAATCGGGGTCCTGACAGCGTTGGCATCAGAGCTGGACAGCCTGTAGGTTCGTTGAGCCAAACTGGTCGATGTCGAGTCTAGAAATGCTTTAGTTATATGTAGGGGAATTGATTGTGGGAGGGAACGTAAGGATCTTTTACTCCTTTACCTTATGCCCTCTGATCTGTGTCATTCTCTTCTCTTTCTACATGGGTTAAGGACTAGGCTCTCTTCTTCTATCAGGTTCACGTGTTACTAATCCGTAGTAGCTTATAGAATTGTTGTTACAAGCCTCAGTTCAGTTTCTACTACTTTTAGTATGTTTCCAGTTGAATCAGAACCTTGATATGATGTTGTTGAGTGGTATTGCAAACTGTTGTGGATGTCTCAACTCCTTTTCTGAGAAATTACAGCTGTTATGTTGTCCAATTTTCCCTAGAAATTCTAATGTCTTGCATCGTGGTTGTGCTTTCAGATGGCCACTTGTGCTCAAAACCAAGTGGTTCGCCTGACCCGGTGCCTCAATGTACCCGGTCATACTGCTATGTTAGTCCGGGTAATGATCGAGACGGGTTACCGTTGGTATCCCGAATACACTATCGAAGAGCAATTCCGAGACTTTAATCAAAGCCAATATTTCTGCACCGTCAGGATATTTCCTTCTTATCCTGGATCTACCGAGACCCTCCGCTGTTCCTATGGACTCGGGGTTACTGTTGAGATGGCTGTGCAGGATGCTGCCTATTCCATGATGACCATCATGCGAGTCCGAACTGGCCTGCTTCGGAACACCGACTTCCGTTACATGCCAGCTTCACTTCCGGGAGCGCAAGGGTATCTCCTGTCTATCTATGCTGACTCCACTCAGGAGGACTCACTAACTCATACCACTGCCAAGATGCTCGAGGATAAGGACCGAGAGAATCGGGCCTTGAGGCTGGAGCTTTTCAACACCCGTGCTGATCATATGGGGCACTTTCACTCGGTTTGCACCTGCGGTGCAAGCTGGATGTATGGATACAAGGGATCTGTATCCTGTGAGATCTGCTCTGCCAGACATGGTGGATTGGCGAGATGTGGGAGGCATCACCCCAACCCGTGGTCCCCGCAGGCCACCGTTTGTTGGTCCAAGACCTCATCCTAGCTCTTTTGGTCCACAAGCTCCTCAGGACCGTCTGTTCCCGGATGATCACATTGAACTTCGAGGCTATGGAGGTGACTTCTATGAGGACTACTACGGAGCTGTCTGAGTTAGTAGTAGCATCACTAGTATTGCAATAGTTGTATCTCCACTATCCTGCGTGACTTGTGGAATATGACTTTGTGTGTAATCAATCCCAGAGGTGTAGACAAATAATGTATAGGAGCTTGGAATGCCTCCGATGAGATGTAACGTCTTTCATCATAGTTGTACTGTAGCTTGGGCTTGTACTAAACTATGTACGGTGTGTATGACCAATGGTATATATATGGCAGTCTCTATATTACCATGCCGTGCAGTGAACATCTTAGCATTCCATGTTATCCATTACATTCAACACTTCCTTGCTAGGTTATGCCATCCTTATCTAAACCGTTGTTTTGTTTTCTCCTAGGATGGTCAACACCCGCAACAACCCTACTGCCCCGGAGCAGGAGGAAGCCAGTGTAGTTAGGGGTGAAAATCTGCCTCACCGCCTTCTCTGGCTGAAGTGATGCTGGAGGCGGAAAGAAATAAGCGTGAGACTAACCACCTGCTAGAGCGGATTGAGCAGAACACTGCACGCCATCAGCGAAATGACTTGGTGTCAATCAATGACTTCATCAAGTTGTACCCACCAAAGTTTAACCATTCCGTCGAGCCCCTCGATGTGGATGACTGGCTTCGCAGCATCACCCACAAGCTACGTTCTACCAACGTAGCCAAAAATGATAAGGTTACTTATGCTGCCTATCACCTAGAAGGCCCTGCTAGCCTTTGGTGGGAAAATTTTGAAGCTATGCGCCCGGTCGGCCAAATCACTACTTGGGCTGAATTCAGTGAGGCTTTCCGTGAGCATCACATCCCGGAAGGTCTCATAGATCGCAAGAGGGAAGAGTTCTGCAATTTCACCCAAGGAAGACTGACTGTGGATGCATATAGTCGTGAATTTGGGAATCTGGCCCGATATGCTCCTGAAGAAGTATCTACCGACGCTAAGAAGCAGGCAAGGTTCCGCAAGGGACTTAGCCCTGAGCTTCGCCGCGATCTTCGTCTTCATGAGTGCACCTCCTTTCAGAAGTTGGTCATTAAAGCCATCAGTGCTGAGACAGGTCAGTCTGATTATGATGCTTCACGCAAGCATTCCCGTGATTTTGGCTCTTCATCCGGCTGTGGATCTCAGAAGCGCCGGGTGTGGATTCCAAGCACGGCACTGCCACCCAGGTTAATTCCGAGGCCATCCTTTGAGGCGCCTTGTCCCAACCAACAGTTTGCACCGCCCAAGCCCTATGGTGGCCCTACTGCTAATGCTGCTCCACGCCCCAAGTGTGGAGAGCTGGGTCACTATAGTCGAGAGTGTCCCCAGAACAACAACCCCAATCAGTCTGGAAAGTCCGTTGGTCGTGGTAATCCAGCGGGAAAGACATTCTACGCCAAGCCGGTCACCACTGCACGTGGCCATGTCAACTATGTTTCAGCCGAGGAGGCTCATGAGGATCCTAAGGTTGTCCTTGGTACGCTCCTTGTTAATTTCCATCCGGCATCTGTTCTTTTTGATACTGGAGCATCTCATTCATTCATATCCGAGAACTATGCTCGTTTGCATAACACGACATTCTGTGACATGCCCACTTCCATGGTAATTCAAACTCCGGGTTCCAAATGGCAAACTTCTAGAGTAAGCCATGGGAACGAAATTCTTGTCGATAGACTTGTCTTCCTTGCATCCTTAATAGCTCTCAAGTCCTCGGACATTAATATCATCTTGGGTATGGACTGGATGTCAGCTCATTATCCTAAGATTTATTGTGCCTCTAGAACCGTTCAACTTACTCACCCATCGGGCAAGACAGTCAATGTCTTAACACGAGTGGCCAAGCACCAGATTTACTCCCTAAACACCAACCCCCTTCCAGACCTTGAGGATATTCCGGTAGTCTGAGACTTTCCGGATGTCTTTCCAGAAGAACTGCCAGGTGTTCCACCTGACAGGGATGTCGAGTTCGTGATAGACCTTGTTCCAAGAACCGTTCCAATTTCTAGAAGACCCTATAAGATGGCACCCTTAGAACTAGCCGAGCTCAAGAACCAACTCGATGAGTCCTTGAAAAAGGGTTTCATCCATCCTAGTTCCTGTCCTTGGGCTTGCCCCGTCCTCTTCGTCAAAAAGAAGGATGGAACGGATCAGATGGTTGTAGATTACCGACCTGTCAACTTGGTCACTATCAAGAACAAGTATCCGCTTCCCAGGATCAACGATCTGTATGACCAGCTCGCTGGATCCTCAGTATTTTCCAAGATGGATTTGAGGTTGGGCTACCATCAAATCAAAATCAGAAACGGGGACATTCCCAAAACGGCCTTTGTTACTCGCTATGGCCAATACGAGTACACCGTTATGTCTTTCGGTTTAACCAATGCCCCAGCCACCTTCTCTCGGTTAATGAACTCGGTCTTCATGGAGTATTTGGATAAATTCGTCGTAGTATACCTCGATGACATACTCATCTACTCCAAGAATGAAGAGGAACATGCCGAACATTTAAGGCTGGTATTGATGAAACTTCAAGAGCATCGCCTTTATGCCAAATTCTCCAAGTGTGAATTTTGGTTGCCAGAAGTGACCTATCTAGGCCATGTAATCTCTGGTAAGGGTATTGCTGTCAATGCCGAGCGAGTTCAAGCCGTCCTTGATTGGACTCCACCTGAGACGGTCAAGCAAGTTCGGAGCTTCCTTGGCTTAGCAAGCTATAGCCGCCGCTTCGTAGAGAATTTCTCCAAGGTTGCTAAACCTCTAACTGAACTCCTCAAGAAAGATAAAAACTTCGAGTGGACCCCACAGTGCAAGTTCAGCTTTCAGGAACCGAAAATACGCCTGATCTGCTCCCATACTGGTACCACCAGATTTCTCCAAGGACTTTATTATCTATTGCGACGCCTCGCGACAAGGACTAGGTTGCATACTCATGCAAGATCGTCAGGTAATTGCCTATGCTTCACGGTAATTACACCCACATGAGGAAAACTATCCCACACATGAGCTAGAGCTTGCAGCTGTAGTCCATGCACTCAAAACTTGGCGACATTACATCCTCGGTAATCATTGCGAGATCTTCACCGATCACCAAAGTTTGAAATATATCTTTACCTAACCGGATTTGAATCTCAGGCAAAGACGTTGGGTTGAGTTGATCTCGGATTACGACTTAGGAATAACTTACACCCCGGGCAAAGCCAATGTCATGGCTGATGAACTAAGTCGTAAATCCTATTGTAACAACCTGATGTTACAACAAAGTCAACCACTTCTCCATGAGGAATATCGTAAGCTTAATCTTCACATTGTTCCTCAAGGAATCCTATCCACCCTGGTGGCGAAACCTAACCTTACGGATCAAATCATAGCTGCCCAGAAGCGTGATAAGGGCATATTCCGGATTAACGAAAACATTGCTAGCGGAGTTGCTAAATGTTTTTCCATGGATGAGCGAGGTGTTGTCTTCTTCGAAAACCGCTTGGTGGTTCCCAAGAAACAACATCTACGCCAGTTGAATCTTAAGGAAGCTCATGAATCCCCTCTCACCACTCATCCCGGTAGTACTAAAATGTATCAAGACCTACGCTAGAGGTTTTGGTGGACTAGGATGAAGAGAGAAATCGATCAATACATTGCTAATTGCGACGTTTGTCATCATGTTAAAGCAGAGCATCAACGGCCTGCTAGCACCCTTCAACCTTTGGCTATTCCCGAGTGGAAATGGGATAAAATCAGTATGGATTTCATCACTGGGTTTCCCAGGACCAAGAGAGGGAATAATGCCATCTTCGTCGTGATCGACCGTCTTTCCAAAGTAGCCCATTTCCTACTTGTTCGCGAGAGTATCACCGCTAGCCACCTAGCTGATTTATACATCTCCCGAATAGTGTCTCTTCATGGTGTACCATTGGAAATTAACTCAGACCGTGGGAGTCTCTTCACCTCTCGATTTTGGGAGAGTTTCCAAAATTCTATGGGAACTCGTCTTTCTTTTAGCACCGCCTTCCATCCTCAATCAAGAGGTCAAGTAGAGCGGGTCAATCAAATTTTGGAAGATATGCTCCGAGCTTTTGTCATCTCTTTCGGAATGAGTTGGGAGAAATGCCTTCCATTCGCGGAGTTTTCTTATAACAATAGTTATCATCAAGCTAGCTTGGGCAAAGCTCCTTTCGAAGTTCTCTATGGACGAAAATGTCGAACGCCTCTTAACTGGTCAGAAACCGGGGAAAGACAACTCTTTGGCCCGGATATGATTCAGGAAGCAGAAGAGCAGGTTCGCGTTATTCGTGAGAAATTGAAAACAGCCCAATCTCGTCAAAAGAGCCAATATGATCGTAAACATAAGCTTATGACTTATGAAGTCGGCGAGAAGGCTTACCTTCGGGTTACTCCATTGAAGGGAACCCATCGTTTCGGTATCAAAGGCAAATTGGCTCCTCGTTACATTGGACCCTTTCGCATTCTTGCCAAATGAGGAGAAGTTGCCTACCAATTGGAACTACCTTCGCATCTTTCCAGAGTTCACGATGTCTTCCATGTTTCTCAACTCAGGCGTTGCTTCGTGGATCCTATCCGTGGAGTGGACCACGAAACGTTTGATCTACAAGATAACCTCTCATATCGGTAATATCCTGTTAGTATCCTTGATCAAGCCGAGCGTACCACTCTACAAGATAATATCAAGTTTCTCAAGGTTCAATGGTCACACCATTCCGAGAAAGAAGCCACTTGGGAAAGGGAGGATCGTCTTCGACTCGAGTACCCCACCTTCTTCCCGGAGGATCCTAAATCTCGGGACGAGATTCTTTTGGGTGGGGGTGAGTTGTCACACCATAGCTAGTTCAACCATTAGAGTGTGCATCATGTTTAATTTTCTCTTAAATTTGAAATGGGGATGACATAACCCCTAGCCCCCCCTGGAACAACTAGGGTTTACTAAAAACTTTTCAATGAACCTGAAATGCCCTTCTAAAAAGCCCACCCTTTTTGTTTTGGGTTAAAATCTTGGACAAAAATGGTGCACATTTTTCTAGGACATCTTAAGGCCATTGAATTAATTCTTATAGTATTTGCACTTGGGCATTTAAATGCTATAAAATATTTTAAATGCTCAAATAATCATAAACCAAAATGTTTGCTGCTGGATATATTCTAAGCAATGGCCATGATTAATTTTATGATTTATGGAAATGCCCTGGCATTTTTAATAAAGCCCTAAAGTTACAGACAAATAGAAAAAGAAAACAAACAGAAAGAAGAGAGAGAGAAGCTTACCTGGCGCCCACCCCAGCAGGCCCACCTGCCGGCCCAGCCCAGCCAATGCTCCAGCGAGCTGCTTGGCTTTGCCAGGCAGGCAAGCAGCTGGTCGACGGCGAGCACAGCATGCGCGCCACGCAGCTGCCCGCTGCCTCGCCGCTCCCCTCGTCGAGCTGTCGACGTGGGACGAGCCCCTCTCTCTCCCCGATGTCGCGTACTTTCGCTCTTCCCTCTGGTTCCTCTCTCTCGCCCTCCCTGACGTCGCCCGAGACGTCACCGTCGCTGCCGCTCACCGCAGCCACGTCCAATACCATCCCCGCGCCCTCTCACCATGACCGGACGGTTCGCCGTCGTCGACTACGTGGACTATCCAAGCCGCTCGACGCCGGAGCCCCTACATCGTCCCCGCCGCCGTCATCTTCAACCTCGGGCCGCCGAGATCCCCGTCGTTGTTCCGACCGCACTGAGCCTTTCCCGAGCACGCTGACCTTCTCTGCGGCTTCTTAGTGAGCTATGCTCCTCCCCCTTCTCTCCGCTTCATCGCTAGAGCTCTGTAGCCGCCGTGCCTTTTCCGTCTGAACACACCGCCGCCTGACCATGTCGCCGACGATGCTCCGGTGACCTTCTGGTCATGGGCTTGTGCCCGTCACACTCACTGCATCGCGTGGATGTTGTAGGTGCAAGCGCCATGCCGCCTAGGCCACTGCAGCCACGCGCACGAGCTGACCCGAGCTTCGGCCTCCGCCGAGCTCGTCGCCGGCGATGCTCCGGCCACTCCCCGACCAAACCACCACCATAGTTGGATGCGAGCGAGTCCCAGCTCCACGTAGGTGCTCTCCGCGCGCCAAATGATGCCCTGTGGGCAAAACCCGACGCTCTCTGCCTCGTCTGGCCTCGTCGGCGGCTAAACGCCGGCGGGTTTGACCGCTGACTTTGACTGGGTGGGCCTAGGTTGACTCCCCTGAGTCTATGACAAGTGGGCCCCCTCTGCTAATTAGTTTAGGATTAGTTTTAACTAATTATAATTAGTTTAGTCACTGACATGTGGGCCCAGGCCCCACTGACAGTTAATTAGCACTAACATAATCTGATATTTAGTTGAGACACTGACAGACAGGGCCCACCAGTCAGGTTTGACCTGGCCGACCCAGTTGACCGCTGACGTCACACCTATGTCATGCTGATGCATTAATTCTATTACTGGAATTATTCTTATATAGGAAATTCCAGAAAATAGCCAAAACTTCTAAAAATCATAGAACATCAACCATAGCTCCAAATCAAAAAATTTATATATGAAAAATGATCAGAAAAATTCAATCTATCCATCTGTAATGGTTTCATGCATGACAAAACAAGTTAACCTTGCTGTTTAAGCAGAATAAGATAATGCACTAATAAGGTCATGTTAAATGAGCTAACATTTGAATCTTTGATTCAAATGAGTTCATTCCTTTCTGTTTTAGCTTGCATTAGGCGAAGAAACTTTCATTTTGCCATGTCATAGAATGCATCATATTGCTGCATATTGTCATGCGTTGATTATGTTCGGTGTGTCTTTCGTGGTAGGTTCTGCCTCCGAGGATAACACCGCGTATCCGTCTGAAGGGAAGTACCCTACTACCACTACATCAGGCAAGCAACCCATTGATTATTCCGATACAAACCCATGTTCTTGCTTCTGCTCTTGTTTACTGCATTAAGACAACACGTTTCAAACTGCTATGTGCTATGGTAGTTGAACCCTTATCCTCTGCATGACCTGTCATTGCCACAATAACTAGATGAAACCCACTAGCATGTGTAGGAGTTGATTGAGCCGTGTATGTGTTTCCTACCTTGCTATGCCTGCTATGCTTAGAGTTGTGTCAGGTTTGGTTCATCTAGGTGATGGGATAGAGTGAAATGATTATGTCGGTAATGTGAGGGATGTGTTGAACATGTTTTGGGAAAGGTATCGATGAGAGGCCATGTAGGAGTACATGGTGGGTTGTTACATTGAGGCCGTCCCTAAGAACTGAGATCTGTATGCGTGATTTAAGATTCAGCTACTATCACACTTTGGGCCCTGAAATATGACCCCGCTCGACTTACTGACCCCTCTCGTCCTCTGTCCAGGAGTTGCAACTAGTTTCTGGTGTTTGTAGGTTATGTGTTGGCGGCCGGGCGTAGCCCTGACCCTATGGGTGGTCTATGATGCGGTAGATACACCGTGGCACGGTGTACCGAGTCGCCCGTTTGGTGTCTCAGGAACCCTGCACACATTGTTTGGGGCCGTTGAGGACACCCCGGCCGGATTTCCTTGCGAATGGAACCTGAATAGGCGATAAACCTGGACTAGAGACTTGTGCGGTTAGTCAGGTCGTGGTCTACACCCACGTCGGCTTTCGCTTGAAGTCTGCCGAGCACCTGTTGAGTGCAGACGCTAAGTGGTGGAAACATGTGTGACGAAGTACACCCCTGCAGGGTATAAAACTATTCGAATAGCCGCGTCCGCGGTAAAGGACTATTTGTTTGCCTATACAGTTCATAGACAAGTTAATGGATACTACTAAAAGACTCAAGGTAAGTGTGAGTACCGAGGATGGCCCTCTCATAGGATGATGAGGGAGGATCCCCGGTGGAGTATTGTGTTGGTGAGTAGTGGACTCGTGTGCGAAAACTATTTTACTAGTGAAGTCTCGTAGGATAGCTTAGTCAAGAGTCAAAGCTGGCTTGCTGCAATAACCCCACCACCTTCTTGAGAATGAGCATGTACAGTAGGTTCTATTGTAAGACTTGCTGAGTACCTTTGTACTCATGTTTTCTTAATTACTGTTTTCAGACGACAACACCGCCCCCTCCGATGGGTTTTATGTAGACCTCGACGTCGATGAGTGACTTGCCACCCAGGTGGTGATCCTGGCCATGGAGGGCCCTATGTAGATAGACAGGCTTCGAGAAGCCTTCTTTCTTTCTAATGTCTATACATAGACAATTTGCTTCCGCATGTGCTTGTATGCTTGTATGACTTGAGTGTCGGGTCATGTGACCCCTACCTATATGAACATGTTATGTATGGCTCTCTGGAGCCTTTAAATAAAGTACTTGAGTTGTAGATTTTGTTGTGATGCCATGTTGTATTTGCACATATCGAGCATATTGTGTGTATGATTGAAATGCTTGGTATGTGTGGGGTCCGACAATCTAGTTGTTTATCCTTGGCAGCCTTTCTTATGGGGAAATGTAGTCTAGTGTTCCTCGAGCCATAGTAGTCCGCTACAGCCCGGTTCGCCGGAGTCCTGCTAGCCCAACACTACTGCTTAGGACACTTGACTGGCCGGCATGTGTTTCACTTCGTTCCTATGTCCGTCCCTTCGGGGAAATGTCACGCGGTGACTTCCGGAGTCTTGCCTAGCCTGCTACAGCTCGGGTTCCCCGGAGTCCTGTTAGCCCAGTGCTACAGCCTGGATTCACTCGCTGATGACCGACATGCTCGATGTGATTCATGTATGCCTGTCTCCATAGGTCTGTGCCTCTTTGGGTTCACGACTAGCCATGTCGGCCCGGGTTCTCTGTCATATGGATGCTAGCGACACTATCATATACGTGAGCCAAAAGGTGCAAATGGTCCCGTGCCATGGTAAGGCGACACCGTGGGGATACCGTTCGTGAGGCCGCAATGTGATATGAGGTGTTACCGGCTAGATCGATGTGACTTGGAATCGGGGTCCTGACAGCTAAAAACAATAAAACTACAGCAATAGCGACAAATGCTCTAAAAAATAGTAAACATGAGACATTTATACCTGATTAGCGGTAGCATCATCATCGTCATCGTCCTCATCATCAGCATTGAAATCAGCATCATCCTTGTCCTTTGGATTAACACGAGAACGCTTCTTCACACCCTTGTTGACCTTTGCAGGTGGAACCTTGCGCTTCACGCCGCATTTCTTCCCCTTACCAGATGCACCAGCACCAAGCGAAGAAGGTGTAGGCGCTGCAGTGGCAAGCACACGAGGAGTACGGCGTGGCGTACCACCAAGGCCTAACCATTCATCTTCAACAACTTCTGCATGCCTTGAAACAAATGGGCTCCTCCGAGGAGTAACTCCACCAACTACTACCTTCCTCGCAGCGGTCTTCTTGATTTGCTTCTTAACAGGGACAACCGTGCCATCACTGCCACAGGGCATGTCTTCCTCAATAGTGAGCTCAGCCGCATGAACAGATGCAGGAACATCAGAACATTTCTCAAGGCGGGCCGCACTCTTCTTGTCAAAATCTTCTTGCTTCTTCCTCTTACGTTGGTCCTCCAGGAGAAGCTGAAGAGGCACATCCTCAGGTTGCGCAACAGGTTCAGTGCCATCAACAGACTGCGACTGCGTCTTTGACATCTGAAGAGAGCACAAAGGATCCGGAATGGAATCACAACCTTTGACTGACAGAGCCCCCTCCTCAGCAGCAACAGGGGTTTCTGATAAACCCAACTTAGATAAAACATCGTTGATGGTGTTCACAGCTTCCTCCTCTGTGGACACATCTGCAAAGAACACAAAAAATCGAAGCAAAAAATAGTCAGGAACAAAAACAAAAAACAAATGACATGAACAAGCTAAAAAACATGGCTCAAAACTTTAAAAAGAAAAAGAAAAGGGGATTCACATACTAGGTGAAGCAAGAGCTGCAGAAGCAAGATCCTCGAGGCTTGAAAAACTCTCAAGGCTCGAAGCAACCTTGGCAATCACAGTCAAAGGGATAATGAGTGATTTAGCCGCATCAGATATTGGAGCTTCAGTATTAACCTCTGAAGCTCCATCTTGATCGCAGGCATTTTTTCAGAACTATTCAACTCATCACCAACTACAAAAAATGCAAGTAAAATGGCATCTGAGTTCTAATGCACAATCCTACAGCAAAGGGACTTCTACTTTGACAACAATGTCCAATACCAAGAAGTTCAACAATACCTAACAAAGCAGTAAACACAAAAAACAAACTAAAAATCTACAAACTAAATATAAAAACAATCTACACCAGAGGGGCTACTACATATAACATGAATGTCCAGAAGTTCAACGACATACAACAAAAGCAGTAAAACAAAATGTGCATAACAGAAGTTCAACAAAATTTCATTATAAACAAACAATAATTAAAACTAGAAGTTCAACTATGTGACCCAAGCAAGTAGCACATAAAAAAGATGTAGCATGACCATAAATAGTACTTCACAGGCAAACTAAATATCAATACCATCAACATGATAACAAAAAAACAAAGATATACACTTCAAATATGAAACATCTGGGAAGTCCAACAACACTTGGTGACATAGTTTCACCTGCAAAATCATCAACTACAAAGTAAGCAAACACTATTCTAACTCAACCTAATGATAAAAAGCATACATATAACCATTCCTAGAAGTTCACACTATTAAGAATGGCAGTCCAACATGAAAACTAACTGAAGATATGGGCAGACATATATAAGAATAATGCTATTTAAAATACAAGATACAACTACATTAAGATACCTGGAGAAGGTTTTGAAGCCATGACAACACAACCGCCTTGATGAATGCAACTCCAAACACTAGAACAACCTGCTAAAAACAGGGGATTGATTGCATATAGTTAGCAAGTACAAAATTATACAACAGAAACAAAAAGAAACTGAATAAAACCCTAGAATGAAACAACCAAAACATACCAACAAGTATAAAAAGATGAACAGTAGCACATCTAGGCAAGCACAAACAAAAAAAGAATCCATAAACTATCTAGCATGTGAGAGACACCATATAGACTTCAAAATCAAAAACACTAAAAAAAATAGATACATCAGATCCAACATCACACCACACCCTCTCTTACATGCATCTGAATGCTGAAATCAAGAAAGGGGAAATGAAATCCACACAAGCCTGAAGGGACAAAAAGCACACACAAGCATTACATATACAAATCTGACCATGGGTGAATGCAATCATCCCACCACACGCACAAGAACCCTACCTAAACTACCACCAAACCATCAGAAGAAGGGGGTACAGAGGTAGACGCGAGAGCACACAAGAGGCGGACTAGACAGATCTGGCGAAACTAGAAGCAAGCATTAGGGTGCGGCATCACTTGTACCTCTTCAGACGACCCCCACACACACGGATCTGCGGCGGTTCTTCAAGTCCCAACGACGCCACGAACACCTTGCAATCGCGCAGGCAGTTGCCGCCCTTGATTCGGAGCAGGAGAGAGCGGGTTGGGCGAGGGAGAGCGGGGCGTGGGGGAGATATATGAGTGGGGGCGTGCGCCGGTTACTCCACTCATGAGGGCAGGGGACATGCACGGAGAAATCGGGAGGAGTTGCAGGCGACGAAGGCAGTGGAGCGACGGAGGGGGGAGAGAGCGAGGGACACAGGAAGAGGGGTTTTTTGATAGGTGGTGGCGAGGGAGATGGTAAATTAATGTCTCTCTGTCATGGGACTTGCAATGCATGAGAAATTACAGTTTTACCCCCTCAAATGCTAAAAGAGTAAATACACCTATAGATAAATGAATGCACCATTTGAATGCATCTATTGTAATGAAATAAGATCACACCACAGACCAAAAATAGATGGCAAATACACTACTAAAGGAAGAAACATACATACATAAATATGCACCTTAAAAAACAAGAGAACGAAGTTCAAAAAATAAAGAACAGAAGTTCAAGTTCTCTAATAAAAGAAGTAAAGGAATAAGAATAAATAAATCCAAAGAAATAAAAAGAAGAAGTTCAAGTACAAAAACAGATGAAGTTCATATTCAACCCTAAAACCCTAAACCCTAAACCCAAAAAACCCTAAGATAGATAGTGGGGTCACAGATGTGACGGACTCGCCTCCGCATGCGACGACGCGGCACACCGCGTCGTCGCCTGCTCCGGCACGTTCCTGTATCGGCCTCGCAGGGGGAGGGGAGGGGGTCCCTCCCCCCCTCCCCCCTGCTCGGCCTCGCTCTACCACATTGTTGCGCGCTAGGATTTGACAGGACGCAATGCGGTTATTCTGTTTCCACCCCCACCGCACGCACCCCTAAACCCTAAAAACCCTAAGATAGATAGTGGGGTCACGGATGTGACCGACTCGCCTCCGCATGCGACGACGCGGCATGTCGAGTCGTCGCTTGCTCTGGCTCATTCCTGTCTCGGCCTCCCAGGGGGAGGGGAGGGGGGTCCTGACCCCCCCTCCCCCTACTCGGCCTCGCGCTACCACATTGCTGCGCGCTAGGATTTGACAGGACGCAATGCGGTTATTATGTTTCCACCCCCACTGCACGCACCCCTAAACCCTAAAAACCCTAAGATATATAGTGGGGTCACGGATGTGACGGACTCGCCTCTGCATGCGACGACGCGGCACGCCACTTCGTCGCCTGCTCCGGCTCGTTCCTGTCTCGGCCACGCAGGGAGAGGGGAGGGGGGTCCCGACCCCCTCCCCCCTGCTCGGCCTCGCGCTACCGCATTGCTGCGCGCTAGGATTTGACAGGACGCAATGCGGTTATTCTGTTTCGACCCCCACCGCACGCACCCCTAAACCCTAAAAACCCTAAGTTATATAGTGGGGTCACGGATGTGACGGACTCGCCTCCCCATGCGACGACGCAGCACGCCGCGTCGTCGCCTGCTCCGGCTCGTTCCTCTCGGCCTCGCAGGGGGAGGGAGGGGGTCCCGATCCCCCTGCCCCCTGCTCGGCCTCGCGCTACCGCATTGGTCAATACGCGCAATTCCGATTTCAACGTCTACAAAATATTTAAATCCAAAAATAGCAACCTCAATTTAACATGTTAAAAACGATTATCACACTGAAGTTCAGGATAGTGATTCAGTGAAGAACAACAGCTATTATAAGTACAAAAACATACTAGAAAAAATAAAAAAAATATGCATATCCATCACCCAATTACATGGCTGTTCACGGGACTAAGTCAAAAAAATCCAAACCAATGCAAAGAATGAAAAATAACATAAAAAATAAGGAAATACAGAGGACTTGCTTTATTACTTTGCAAAGAAAGAAAAAGTAGAATTTCACGTATAAACAACATAGAAGTCCAACTTCTACAACGACCCTTACAAGAACTGGAAAAACTGCATGCATACTTGCGCTAATCCCATGATTGCTCACGAGACAAAAGTATAAAAAGGAACATCTGAAGAATTAAAAAGTACAAAAAGGAAACCAAACAAAGAAAATATAGAGCACCATGCGCCTTCGCCTTGCAAATGTGGAATGTAATCTGGAAAACCAGAAGTTCAACCATTAATAAAAAAGAGAAGTCCAGATCTTACCGAAGATAAGTGGATGATCAAAAAACTACACCAAAACATAGACTAAGGGGTAAAGAGGATGCACGTGCCTGTGGTCCAGCTCCACGCTTACACACTAGCTACAAAAAAAAATTGCAGAAGAAATCTAGTAAGGGTTTCTGATACAAAGGACTTGCTGCATTATCTCGCAGCAAAAGAAAAAGAAGAAGTTTAGTTATGACAACGCAGAAGTCCAGCACAGAAACCCGTACAGACCCAATAGGATCCACCTGATCCTCCCCCGATCCCGATCCCGAGCCGCCCCAACCCCGATAGGATCCAACGAAGGAAAAGAAGAAGTTCAGGTATGAAAACGCAGAAGTCCAGCTTGTACAATGACCATTAGAAGATCTAGAAATAATGAACAAACGAATTCATCCGAAGTATAAAATCATCTGCACAAGATTGCAACAAGTCTGCACGCCCTTGTAAATGATCTGGCAACTACCATTCGACAACTAAAATGACCAGAGGGCAAATTTCAAAACCGCTAAAATAACATGTGCAAAAACCCGCGGGAGTGCCAACATCAAATCGCTAGAAATCAAACCGTAAGGACCCTCCTGATTAAAATTTACGGCTTAGTAAGCCTCGAATTTCACTAAAGTACGCAAATCAGGCAGCAAACTTTAAAGAAAAACGAGAAATCAATAGAAGCACGGGTTGCATCTCGGGCGGATTTCGAAATTGTTTGAAAATAACAAAGAATTTGTGCTCCAAACTCGTACTAAAACCTAATTCCAATCGTTCCATAACTTCGACAACATCCAAAACATGCATTAAACTTGTAACAGAAACGAGTTCATCACGACCCCGAGAGCAAATCCGCCAATGTGCTAGAATCCGAATCAAAACAAGCATTTAGACTCTAAAAAATGTGTCCACATTACACTTACATAAAAAACAACCCGAATGATCAGAAAAAGTCACAGGGGAAGCCACGGTTGCGAAGATAGCCCGAAGGTCAGGTTAGTACAGAGGGAAGTTTAGGCGCATTACTCAGGCAGTTCAGCTTGTGACCATAATTATTAGAGGAATTAGGGGGCCTCTCATAACTGATAACAGGATGGGCCACAACCACCACCACCTCCTCCAACGTTCCTCCACCACCACCAAGCCATGGAACACCATGATCTAGGCTTCCATGGAGGGCCTCCTACATTGGGACTTCTCACCCGGCCTTGCGGTCGCAGATCAGGTGCGTAGACGGTTTGGATCCTCTGTTCATTTCCTCCCCGATGGATCTACCAAGGAATTTTTCTTGGTTGTGTATTTTTCGTCTGCCTCCTTCCCCTTATCTGAAGAATCTGTGGCCATTGCCTTACAATGTTGCATCGGGGGTTTACCTACTGGTCTTAATGTGCATCATCTTGAGGGTCGGTCATTTCGATTCTCGGTGGCCTCTAATCGTGTTGGACATTTTATCTATGGTCTCAAAGATCGAGTTTGGCCAGACTTCGTTTGCCACTTTCAACTTTATCACCATGGCCGTACTCCTCCAAGATGTTTGGACAATGTTTGGAATTCCGATGTTCACAGTCCTGAGGTAGCTTCACGATCCCCAATTGCTCTAAGAACCTATCTCTCATTTCTTGCTGCTGGTCAAAGTTTTGATCTTAGTACATGTGCTGAACTACAAAAGTTTAATCTTATTGCACCATCGACTATGACGGCCGAGCAAGTATGGTCGCCGGTGAAGGACCTTACAGCAAATGTGTCAAATTCAAACTATTTTGGCAAGGCGCCATCCAAGGATCTGGGATCATCAACATTAATGGCAAATATTTCTTTTGGAAGTCTCCCTTCTTTTCAGTGTGACAGTGTTATGGCTCATAATACAAGATTTGAAGGTTGTCGGTTTAAAAAGGACAATTGGCAATCTATCCCTAATTTCATTCTATTGCATATTCTGGACTTTCGTCGTGTCGGCCACACGGAGCAACATATTGTGAACATCTGGAAGCTCAACAGTGTACCGTCTCAAGATTATATCCACATGAGATTGAATTTGTGTTCATCTTGCACGGCCTCGGGTCATTTGGCTGACTCCTGCCCTGAAAAACATTGCACTATCTGTGAGAACTCAACCTGTGTTTGTGGCTCCTTGAATCCAAATACTTCGAACAAGTTGGAAGGCATTTCAACCAGCCCATTGCCTGGCCCATCTTGCTATATTTGTGGTGCTGCTACCCACTTCACTTTTGGGTGCCCGGGCGCGCTTTACTGTAGATACTGCACCTTTATGGGCCACACACCCAACTGTTGTGATGACCACAAGGCGGCTCGCTTCTACTGGAGGCCCAAGCTTGAACTGGCGCACCAGGATGTTATCTCCGCTGGCCCACATCGACAGATTTCTACTGAGGGGTTGGCAAGTAATCGCATTGTCCGGACTTTCCCTTCTGTTAAGGATCACAAAACCACTTTGGAAACAAATGTGAATCCACACAATTATCGACAAACTGCATTGATCAGGAATTCTACTTTGGGCAAGAATAATTCCCATGCTAATCATAATCAGCCACAGAATCATTCTTCTGATCTACCCCCACCATTTACCGCACCTACCAAACTGAACTGGAAATCGCAGCGGTCGAGTGGGACCCTTCGATGTCACAACTGCGGGCGCGATGGACACGTGGCTTCATCCTGCTTCATCAACACAGGAAAAAAGGGGTGGCGCTGGGTCCCCAAGTCACTCCCAAGGGCCGCCGCTCCACATTCTACCTCGACCTCCACACCGTCCTCTGCTTCGTTGCAGAGCACCACCACAACCATGGCTATCTTTCCAATCAATGTCATCCCCTACCTCCCGCCGGGCATGACCGTCGAGCTCGGGCCGCCTGACCGTAGGGTGCGTGACGACATGGTGGTTGGTCCAATCCCTCCGCTGCGCCACGACTTCCTCGCCATTGCTGAAGCAAACAGGGACATCCCCTTTCACCGCAAGGCGGCTCTCCGCCACATCATTGAAGGTTTGCTTCATGAATCCGAGTTTTTTCCGACTGAAGTAGGCGACCACCCTCTTGGTGTTGGTATCTTTGGTTTTCCCAACACGCTCATTAGGGATGCAGTAGTTGGTACCACCTTTGAGCTTGATGAGGAGGAGTTTGATGAGCCGGTAGTGATATCCTTTGTTCCTCATGATGCTGCTCTGAACATGCGTCTGACTTCTTTCGGGCCGGAGATCTGGTTGCTGTACATTGGTTTTCCGTATGATTATCAGACTCAACACTATATGCATAAATCTGTCGATAAATTTGGTCAGTTGGTTGAATGGCATAACCCAAGAGGGGACCGTCGCTTCGTGCTTCTGAAAGTCAGGGTGATACATCTTAAATTCGTTCCTAAGAGTATGGTGTTGCGCCAGCTTGGAGGCGCTCGCCAGAGCTGGACTGTGGCCGTCACTATGTTAAGGAGCAGTGACTGGAATGCGCACATCCCAGATGTCCCGCCGGCCACTGAGGATCCTCCTCCCGAAGATGGAATTCCACACCCACTTCATGGAGAGAACCTCACTGCTGAACAGATTTATCAAATGCAGCTTCACAATTGGATCGCTCAGAATGTGGCCGCCAATGCCAATGCTCAGCCAGGAAATGACAATGCAGAACAGGTGGTAGATGACGAAGTGCAATTTCAACCTAATTGGGGAGTCTGGCCCCCATCCCCACCACATACACCTCCCGCAATGTTCAACTTCCAGGCCTGGCTAGCTGGAGAAGGTTTGCAGGTGCACCATGGCATTCAGCCTCTCAATAACCTGCAAGATAGTCCGGCTGTTGCTTGGAACGACTCAATCACTGTTTTTAGCAGCTCAGACTCCAGTGCTACTCTGTCTGAGGGTTTCGCCATCGTCCCTTTAAACATCTTCAACCAACTGCTTTCTGGTAATGGATCGGCCTTGGGTGTTTTGTCTGTCGACACAGCTCAGTCCAGTGATTCTGTCCAGGGCCCGATCGCGGCTCCACCTGGGGTAAACAGTATTGAACTGACCCTGACTATATCCAATGCTGGTATGCAATTCTCCATGCTTTCAGATCATGACAGCTATGCCTCGCTCCTGCTGAATGAGTGTGTGCCTATGCTAAGGCTCAACACCTACCTCACTGCTGCTATCCGGCCTATCATTGCTGCTTTTGGCCCTTGGAGTTCAGGTTTTGGTTTTCGGGATAGTTCAGTGCAATTCTCGGTCAATGTTGAGGAGACAAATGGACATTTCTCTGTTCGGTCAGCATCTAAAACTGTCAAACACTCTGCTGACTCTGCCTCTCGTACTATCCTCATTCCTGGTCACACCTCATGGGCTCTACACCAGGGAGATGATGCGCCTATGTCTTTTGGGGAATCTGCCATTCTCCCCCGGGCTGCTACTTCCAAGGTTGTCATTACTGAGATTGATGCTGGTCTCGATCAGGATGTGCCATCAGATGTGACGATTCCTACTAACACTAATGCTCTGAGCCTAACTGCTCCGGATGATGCAGTGCTTCCTCAGCTTCCCAACGCTATCACTGAAGCATCAACTGAAGCCACCAAGACTTTGATTGCTCCCCATGCGGTGGATCTGGGTGCAGGCACTTCAGTAGTCAGGAAAGGCAAAGCCAAAGCTCCAGCATCTGTGCTGGAGGTGCGTCGCAGCAATAGATCCAACAAATATGATGGGTTTAAGGTACCCTCTGTCTCTGACATTAAGCCAAAACCCTCTAAAGTTAAACCCCGAGTTGTACCCTCCGCTACTGATACTCCTATGGAGGTAGTTGATCACACAGTCAATCAGGGGGACTATATCCCGCCGCCTACTCCAGTTCAGGTTCTGCAGCACATTGGAATTAGCAAGTGCGCCATCCCGCCAGTCGAGGTCTCTGAAGAAGCTCTCATGGCGGATTCTGCGGACGGCCCGCCCCAGGCTTGAAGTATTTGAAAGTGCCTGCTGAGAGGCTTACCTATTTTGCTTTATCCTTTCATGTCTGCTTTGTTGAATTGGAATATCCTATGCTGGAATGTACGTGGCTTAAACTCTGAACCTAATCTTTTAGCGCTACCTAATGCTATCGCTTATAGTGGTTGTGCTATCATTTGTCTGCAAGAAACAAAAAAACCCACCATTGATAATACGTTCATTAAATCTTGCTGCCCGAAGAGATTTGACAAATTTGCTTACATACCCTCGAATGGGGCCTCGGGAGGGATCGTCACAATCTGGAATAGTGCCATCTTTACTGGCTCTATGATTATGGAAGAAAATTTTGCGTTGGCCATTAAGTTTCGTTCCACACAGTCTTCCCAGGAATGGACGCTGGTGAATATTTATGGCCCATGCCAAGGGGATTCTAGAGTGAATTATACAAATTGGCTCCGACATCTTAATATTCCATCTAATGATGATTGGCTTTTATTGGGAGACTTTAATTACATACGTGGACCCGACAACAGGAACAAGCCTGGAGGTAATCCAAATGACATGATCACTTTCAACGACATCATTCGATCGAATCAGCTAATTGAACTGCCAATCAAGGGCAGGGCCTACACATGGAGCAATATGCAGATTGATCCACTGCTGGAACAGTTAGACTGGTTCCTCACTTCCAACAATTGGACATCTTCATACCCCAACACACTAGTGGTGCCCTTGGGAAAACCAGTTTCTGATCATATCCCGTGTGTGGTGAAAATTGAAACATCCATTCCACGCAGTAAAATTTTTAGGTTCGAATCTTATTGGACTGAACATCCTGGTTTCTTTGAGTTAGTCCAATCGGTCTGGTCAAGAACCTTCAAGCATACCTCCAATGCAGCCACTTTGCTAGCCAAAAAATTCAAAGCACTAAGATATGAGTTGAAGCGGTGGAGTAAAAGAATCTCTAAACTAACAGTGGCGATCGACAATTCTAATCTTGCATTAGCCAATCTTGATGCTATTGAAAACATTAGAGCCCTCTCCACACCAGAGCAGAACTTCAGGACAATCCTGAAAAGGCACCTCCTTCGGCTATTGGGCTATCAACGACAATACTGGCAAAAAAGATGCACTATCCGTTGGATAAAATTTGGAGACGAAGACCCTAAATTTCTGAAAGCTCTGGCATCGGAGAGATACAGACGAAACACAATACCAACACTCAAACTCTCAGATGGATCGGTCGTGGATGACCATGCGGGTAAAGAGGCAATCATTTATCATACATTTAAAGAGCGGTTGGGGAAATCAGGCGAATTCCAAATGAAATTTAACCTCCCTGACATCATCAAAAAAGTTGAGGGACTAGAGACACTTACTGTCCCCTTCACCAAGCAGGAGATAGATGTGATCGTTAATGAAATGCCGACCGACCGAGCTCCAGGACCAGATGGTTTCTCTGGTATCTTTATCAAAAAATGCTGGCATATTATTAAGAACGACTTCTATGATCTATGCAACCAGTTCTATGAGGGGACCCTAAATCTTGAAAGCATCAATGAGGGGTTTATTAAACTCATTCCTAAGATTCGCTCCCCAGAGAATGTCTCTGATTTTAGACCAATCACTTTGTTGAATTGTTGTCTTAAGATTCTCACAAAACTTCTTGCCAACAGACTGCAAAAGCTCATTCTTAAAATCGTTCATCGAAACCAATATGGATTCCTAAAAGGCCGATCACTACAGGACTGTCTCGCCTGGGCGTTCGAATATATCCACCAGTGTCAAGCCTCCAAGGAAAAGATCATCCTCCTAAAACTGGATTTCGCAAAGGCCTTTGATACGATCGAACATGATGCTATGCTTATGATTATGCAGCATATGGGATTTGATGACAGATGGCTCAATTGGGTAAAATGCATTTTCTCCTCTGGCAAGTCAGCGGTGCTTCTAAATGGGGTCCCGGGTCGTCAATTCAACTGTAAATGTGGTGTTCGACAGGGTGACCCATTCTCTCCATTGATTTTTGTATTGGCGGCTGACCTCTTACAGGCCGCAATCAATGACGCTTTCAGACATGGCCGAATCCAGCTACCGTTCCCCAGAGAGAACCAACACGACTACCGTGTGATACAATACGCGGACGACACGCTCATTCTTCTACCTGCATGCCCGGTCCAAGCCCTCACAATCAAAAACATTTTCACTGACTACGCTGACTCCATTGGGCTCAAGATAAACTTCCACAAGTCCACACTGATCCCAAATAACTGTGAGGCTGCCTGCTACAATGAGCTCTCCAATATCTTTGGATGTAATGTTGGTTCCATGCCCTTCACTTACCTAGGGTTACCTCTCGGGACAACCAAGCCCTCAGTTCAAGATTTAATGCCGCTTGTTTGTACAATGGAACGTCGAATGTCAAGCACTCTGGCCTTGATGTCGTATGGAGCCAGGCTATCTCTACTCAATACCATGCTCACTTCACTAGTCATCTTTGCTTTGTGCACTCTCAGACTGCCACCAAAGATAATTGAACTGCTTGATAAACTGAGAAGGAAGTGTCTATGGACAAAGAAGACAGAACATGGGGACAAATGCAATTCCCTTGCGGCCTGGAGTATGGTGTGTAGACCAAAACAGTGTGGAGGCCTTGGTATAATCAACCTACGCGTACAAAGTGATGCCCTCCTTCTCAAATATCTGCATAAATTCTACAACAAGCACGATGTACCTTGGGTGGAGCTTGTGTGGTCCACATACTATACAAACAAAATCCCCCATGCCATGGAACCATGCGGATCATTCTGGTGGAGAGATGTTCTCAAGCTCACCCCGATTTACAGAGGGATTTCTAAAGCCATTGTGCATGATGGAGCTACAGTGCTCATGTGGAAAGACCTGTGGCTTGACGCCACTCTCGATGAAAAGTACCAGCGCGCCTTCTCCTTTGCAAAAAATGAAGATATTTCGGTTAAGGATTTCCTGGGGTCCACATCTCTGCATGAAACGTTTCACCTCCCACTATCAGTCCAAGCAATGCAAGAAATCCGTGCTCTTCAGCAAGAGGTGAGGCATGCTGGCAACGCTACTGATCTGACCCTACACGATAACTGGACTTACTGTTGGGGCTCAGTGGATTTTAAGGCCATCAAATACTACAAATTCTATTTTCGAGAGGTGCATGCACATCAATCATACAAGTGGCTCTGGGCGGCCAGGTCAACGCTCAAAATTAAGGTCTTTGGGTGGCTTCTTCTCTCTGACCACTTAAACACACGTAACATGCTAAAGAGGAGACACTACAATATTGGGGACGATTACAACTGCCTTCTTTGTGATCAGCAAATCGAAGAGACCATCGAACACATGATCTTCCAGTGCCCCTTTAGCCAACGATGCTGGTCCATTCTAGGGATAACTTGGCAGCAAACTGGTTCAAGGCTTCGGTGGATCAGCATGGCAGCTCATGATTGGAGCAGTCCCATGTTCATGGATGTTTTCCTTCAAGCGGCTTGGAGCATTTGGAAAGAGAGGAATAACAAACATTTCAGAAGCATCCCACCAACTATTCTATCATGGCTCCAACGTTTCAAACATGACTTTGCCCTGCTCCAACATAGAACCAGAGAAGATGTGAGAGACTTTATTCTCTCTTTTGTAATTAGCTTAGAACCCCCTTGATTGCCCCCACCATATAAATTAGTAGTAGCCCTAGCCTCCACAGGTGGAGGGAAGGCGCCATGTAAAAACACCATGTACATTGTACCCTGCTTTTGAGTAATACAAACACAGTGGGAGCCTCTCCCACTGTCCACTTCCTCAAAAAAAAATTATTCTGATCCCGTGATAAGAATAGTGTTTATGTGTGTGTGTGTGTGTGTGTGTGTGTCTGTGTATGTTGTTATAAGAATGATCATGATGCTCTCATGTCCTTATTTTATTTTATCGACACCTCTATCTCTAAACATGTGGACATATTTTTCGATATCAGCTTCCGCTTGAGGACAAGCGGGGTCTAAGCTTGGGGGAGTTGATATGTCCATTTTGCATCATGCTTTTATACCAATATTAATTGCATTATGGGCTGTTATTACACATTATGCACAATACTTATGCCTATTATGTCTTATTTTACAGGGTTTACATGAAGAGGGAGAATGTCGGCAGCTGGAATTCTGGGCTAGAAAAGGAGCAAATATTAGAGACCTATTCTGCACAATTCCAAAAGACCTGAAACTCCTCGGGAGTTATTTTCATAATATATAAAAAATATTGGGCGAAGGAACTACCAGAGGGGGGCCACCCACCATCCACGAGGGTGGGGGCACGCCCTACCCCCTAGGCACGCCCCTACCTCGTGGGCCCCATGGCAGGCCTCCGGTGCCCATCTTCTGCTATATGAGGTATTTTGTTCGAAAAAAAATCATAAGCAAGCTCACGGGACGAAACTCCGCCGCCATGAGGCAGAACCTTGGCGGAACCAATCTACGGCTCCGGCGGAGCTGTTCTACTGGGGAAACTTGCCTCCGGGAGGGGGAAATCATCACCATCGATCCTCTCATCGGGAGGGGGTCAATCTCCATCAACATCTTCACCAACACCATCTCATCTCAAACCCTAGTTCATCTCTTGTATCCAATCTTTGTCCCCAAACCTTAGATTGCTACCTGTGGGTTGCTAGTAGTGTTGATTACTCTTGTAGTTGATGCTAGTTGGTTTACTTGGTGGAAGATCATATGTTCAGATCCTTTATGCATATTAACACCCCTATGATTATGAACATGAATATGATTTGTGAGTAGTTACGTTTGTTCCTGAGGACATGGGAGAAGTCTTGCTATAAGTAGTCATGTGAATTTGGTATTCGTTCGATATTTTGATGAGATGTATGTTGTCTTTACTCTAGTGGTGTGATGTGAACGTCGACTACATGACACATCACAATTGTTTGGGCCTAGGGAAAGGCATTGGGAAGTAATAAGTAGATGATGGGTTGCTAGAGTGATAGAAGCTTAACCCCTAGTTTATGAGTTTCTTCGTAAGGGGCTGATTTGGATCCATATGTTTCATGCTATGGTTAGTTTTACCTTAATACTTCTTTTGTAGTTGCGGATGCTTGTAATAGGGGGATAATCATAAGTGGGATGCTTGTCCAAGGAAGGGCAGTACCCAAGCACCGGTACACCCACATATCAAATTATCAAAGTACCGAACGCGAATCATATGAACGTGATGAAAACTAGCTTGACGATAATTCCCATGTGTCCTCGGGAGTGCTTTCCTTTATATAAGAGTTTTTCCAGGCTTGTTCTTTGCTACAAAAAGTATTGGTCCATCTTGCTGCACCTTATTTACTTTTATTACTTGTTACCCATTACAAATTACCTTATCACAAAACTATCTGTTACCGATAATTTCAGTGCTTGCAGAGAATACCTTACTGAAAACTGCTTATCATTTCCTTCTGCTCCTCGTTGGGTTCGACACTCTTACTTATCGAAAGGACTACGATAGATCCCGTATACTTGTGGGTCATCAATGCCCCTTCTCTCTTTATTTCCTTATTTTCTTTTTTTTCTTTTTTTTCTTCTTTTTTTCTTTTTTCTTTTTATATATTTCCTATCCCAATGTCCGGAGTCTCATCCCGACTTGTCGGGGAATCATAGTCTCCATCATCCCTTCCTCACTTGGGCAATGCTCTAAAAATGAATAATGATGATCATCACACTTCTATTTACTTATAACTCAAAAGAAATAAAAATTAGAACTCGATACCTATAACAAAGTATCACTCTATATGAATACCTCTCGTAGTGTGCTGCTACCTCTTGAGCATTGCATTGGTTTTCCCTTGAAGTGGAAAGTGTGATGCAACAAAGTAGCATAAGTATTTCCCTCAGTTTTTTAGAACCAAGGTATCAATCCAGTAGGAGGCCACACGCAAGTCCCTCGTACCAACACAAACAAATAAGAACCTCGCAACCAACACGACAAAGGGGTTGTCAATCCCATCACGGTCACTTACAAGAGTGAGATCTGATAGATATGACAATGATAAGATAAATATTTTTGGTATTTTTATGATATATATTGAAAGTAAAAATTGCAAAGTAAAATAGATTGGAAACTTATATGATGGAGAATAGACCCTGGGGCCATAGGTTTCACTAGTGGCTTCTCTCAAGATAGCATGAGTATTACGGTGGGTGAACGAATTACTGTCGAGCAATTGATAGAATTGAGCATAGTTATGAGAATATCTAGGCATGATCATGAATATAGGCATCACGTCTGTGACAATTAGACCGACTCCTGCCTGCATCTACTACTATTACTCCACAGATAGACTGCTATCCAGCATGCATCTAGAGTATTAAGTTCATAAGAACAGAGTAATGCATTAGGTAAGATGACATGATGTAGAGGGATAAACTCAAGAAATATGATATAAACCCCATATTTTTATCCTCAATGGCAACAATACTATACGTGTCATTTCCCTTTCTGTCACTAGGATCGAGCACCGCAAGATTGAACCCAAAGCTAAGCACTTCTCCCATTGCAAGAAAGATCAATCTAGTAGGCCTAACCAAACTGATAATTCGAAGAGACTTGCAAAGATAACCAATCATGCATAAAAGAATTTAGAGAAGATTCAAATATTGTTCATAGATAGACTTGTTCATAAACCCACAATTCATCGGATCTCGACAAACTCACCACAAAAAGAGTTACATCGAATAGATCTCCAAGAAGATCAAGGAGAACATTGTATTGAGATCCAAAGAGAGAGAAGAAGCCATCTAGCTACTAGCTATGGACCCGAAGGTCTAAAGTAAACTACTCACACATCACCGAAGAGGCCATGGAGTTGATGTAGAGGCCCTCCGTGATCGATGCCCCCTCCGGCGGAGCTCCGAAAAAGGCCCCAAGATGGGATCTCTTGGGTACAGAAGGTTGCGGCGGTGGAAATAGGGTTTCGTGGTGCTCCCGGATGTTTTCCGGGTTTATTAATATATATAGGAGGAAGAAGTAGGTCGGTGGAGCAACGAGGGGCCCACGAGGGTGGAGGGCGCGCCCAGGGGGTAGGCGTGCCCCTTGCCTCATGGCCTCCTTGATTGTTTCTTGATGTCCACTACAAGTCCCCTGGATCACGTTTGTTCCAAAAATAACCCTCCCGAAGGTTTCATTCCGTTTGGATTTAGGTTGATATTCCTTTTATGCGATACACTGAAATAGGCAAAAAATAGCAATTTGCACTGGGCCTTGGGTTAATAGGTTAGTCCCAAAAATAATATAAAAGTGTAAAATAAAGCCCATTAACATCCAAAACAGAATATATAATAGCATGGAACAAAAAAATTATAGATACGTTGGAGACGTATCAGCATCCCAATTCCTGCTCGTCCTCGAGTAGGTAAATGATAAAAGCAGAATTTTTGATGTGGGATGCTTTCTAGCATATTCTCAATGTAAATCTATTTATTGTGGCATGAATATTCAGATCCAAAAGATTCAAGATAAAATTTAATATTGACATAAAGATAGTAATACTTACTGCATACTAACTAAGCAATCATGTCTTCTCAAATGACATGGCCAAAGAAAGTTATCCCTACAAAATCATATAGTCTGGCTATGCGCTACCTTCACCACGCAAAATATTTAAATCATGCACAACCCCGATGACAAGCCGAGCAAATGTTTCATACTTTTGATGTTCTCAAACTTTTTCAATCTTCACGCAATATATGAGCGTGAGCCATGGATATAGCTCTATAGGTGGAATAGAATGGTGGTTGTGTAGAAGAAAAGGAGAAGATAGTCTCACATCAACTAGGCGTGTCAACAGGCTATGGAGATGCCCATTAATAGATATAAATTTGAGTGAGTAGGGATTGCCATGCAACGGATGCACTAGAGCTATAAGTGTATGAAATCTCAACAAAATAAACTAAGTGGGTGTGCATCCAACTTGCTTGGTCATGAAGACCTAGGCATTTTGAGGAAGCCCATCATTGGAATATACAAGCCAAGTTCTATAATGTGAAATTACCACTAGTATATGAAGGTGACAACATAGGATACTCTCTATCATGAAGATCTTAGTGCTACTTTGAAGCATAAGTGTGGTAAAAGGATAGTAACATGGTCCCTTCTCTCTTTTTCTCTCATTTTTTTATTTGGACTTTTCTATTTTTTATGGCCTCTTTTTTTTTCGTCCGGAGTCTCATCCTGACTTGTGGGGGAATCATAGTCTCCATCATCCTTTCCTCACTTGGGACAATGCTCTAATAATGATGATCATTACACTTTATTTACTTACAGCTCAAGAATTACAACTCAATACTTAGAACAAAATATGACTCTATGTGAATGCCTCCGGTGGAGTACCAGGATACGCAGTTAATCAAGAGTGACATGTATGAAAGAATTATGAATGGTGGCTTTGCCACAAGTACGATGTCACGACCGGTTTTCCAATAAAAATATTTATTGAAAAGCCAATCTTTTAAGTCCAGTATGAGAGAAATCCTCCACACTGGCAGACAAATTCTTGATACAATAAGCCAGTAGCATAAAATATATTACAGGGTCGAACTACGGTTGCTCAACCAAATTATTACAAGCACGCCAATAATCATACATAATGGCGGACAGAACACAGTGGTGTGGAGACATACTACTGACTCAAGGATAGGCTGGTGGTGGAAAAACACAGCGGGGAGAGAAATACAAGACTCTACGTCTGTCATCTCATCGAGCGTCGAGGAGAGGCTCGATGAATTTATTTGGTAGCGGAAGCGGATATAAAACAGTGGCCAAATCCAGGGTCGCACAAGACTGACTGGGACTCCTCTAAGTGTCGGGCTCGCTATCGAACTCTTCATCCATGAGATCGCCTTCGTCAGCATCTGGCCAAATCAACAAGCCAGTGAGTACTTTGAAAGTACTCGCAAGACAGTTCGGACGTAAGATATAACAAATGCATGCATGGATGCAACATGATTAATTCCTTAATTCACAATAAATAAAACTGGCATAACGGGTAATTAAAAAGGGAAAACGGCGGTAGTCCGCCTGAAATTCCACAGAACATAAATAAGGACCGATCGGGTGTCTGAAGCGACGCCTCGAAAGGTGAACAAATAAAAATAAGGAAAATGATGCCATAGTCGGGCATCTTAGCGACACCACATAAAGGGCTTTTTAAAAGAAATGCCACGGTCGGACGTCTGAGCGACATCGCAGAAAGGGCTTTAAAAAGAAATGCCACAGTCAGACGTCTGAGCGACATCGCAGAAAGGGCTTTAAAAGAAATGCCACAGTCGGACGTCTGAGCGACATCACATAAGGGGCTTTAAAAGAAATGCCACAGTCGG